>NW_027622799.1:0-11577 GCF_034508935.2 Berghia stephanieae
CTAAGAACACAACACACACCGCTCAACAACCATTTAAGCAAAATTACAAAAGACACATCCCCTTCCTGCCCCCTATGTCAACACCCCAATGAAACAGTAACACAACACTTGCTTGAATGTCGACCTCTTGAAGATCTTAGATGCACATTCCTCCCACCAAATCCAAGCATCAGTTACCTACACACTTTATAGTCACTTGGAACAATTACAAAAGACGTCTAACTTCTACGTCATGGCACAAGACCGAAGGGCTAGAGCTCAGATGGTCGCTTTTTCGGATAAGTGAGTAACTATTGTATTCAAATGCTTGGACGGCTCGTCATCAACAAATAATCTCTTTTAAGTCTCGTTGAACGGTATATCTCACAGCGACCGATTCGATCGACAAACGACCTTAAATTGAAAACGCCCCGCTGTATCATGAAAACTGGTGAACACATCTTTCAGCATTCTGGTCCAAGGATGTAGAATTTGCTACCACATGAGAAACGTCATTGTCTTCACTAGATGAGTTTAAGCAGCAATTGAAGAAATTACTATGTAGACCAGTTTCCTTTGATTATGTGTATACTTAGCGCTATTCGTTTACTGTGCTAGGGCTTAATTATGCATGCATGATGTGTGATGAAACACATGTGTACCACGCAACACCTATGCACGAGACTACTACTACTACTACTACTACTACTACTACTACTACTACTACTACTACTACTACTACTACTACTACTACTACTACTACTACACTACTACTACCACACCACACACCTACTACTACTACACTACTACTACTACTACTACTACTACTACTACTACTACTACTACTACTACTACTACTACTACTACTACTACTACTACTACTACTACTACTACTACTACTACTACTACTACTACATACTACTACTACTACTACTACTACTATACTAACTACTACTACACTACTACTACTACTACTACTACTACTACTACTACTACTACTACTACTACTACTACACTACTACTACTACTACTACTACAACAACTACTACTACTAATACTACTAACTACTAACTACTACTACTACTACTACTACTACTACTACTACTACTACTACTACTAATAACGCTACTACTACTACTACTACTACTACTACTACTACTACTACTACTACTACTTCTACTACTACAACTACTACTACTACTACCACTTCTATTACTACTACTACTACTACTACTACTACTACTACTACTACTACTACTACTACTACTACTAACTAGGAACTACAGATGTGCCTTTGCCTTTATAAGGAGTTAACGCACTTTTAAGTTCACCATGACGAAGGGGAGTTTGCTTCATTCACGGATTTTGCTTTGAAATTCGCTGATTACAGATCGCCATCCACGTAAAATATTTAGTACATGTCTTATAGCTGGGTAGGTATGGAGGTCTCGCCGCCCCGCTTCCACTACTTTTCATGCAGGGCACATACAGGTCAAAGCTTACTGTGTGACCCAATTTGGAATGCTAAGGGGAAAGAACTTCGATGTCGAAAGACTTTTCGTTTTCAGTCAGTCAGTGAAAGGAACAGAGGAGAAAAGGAGAGGTTCCGAGAGGTGCTTCGTTTACCCCGTGTGATGTGGTGGTGAGCAGTGATGCCATAGATTGTTCCTGAAATTGTGAGCACAGTCAGATCGTCACGTACACAACTGCCAACGTGTGCATTCTGTAATAGGTCTTCTTTGTAAGCGTTAGTTGAATTTTCTCTTTGGATTTGGATGTCCATTCAACACATTCATCATCATACTGAGTGAGTTAACAAGTTCTAAGACGTATTTCAGCCGTATAAAAAGTGAATTTATACACTCAACATTATTTTGTTGTTCCCATAAGTACATAAAAGCAATTTATCTCTTACTCATAGTTTTTCTAAATTTAGCCACTAGACTACGAGTTAGTCTTTTAGTGACCGGTGGTTAGTTTCAGTTTCAAAACTTTTTTTGGCTATAAAAATCATAATATCTATTTGTCCTGACATTCTTATTTTATTTTGATTTATGGAACTACAATTTGATGCGATGACCGATGACTATCCGATACTAAACTTTTCAGTCAGATAATTTTTATTGTTTTGAGATCTTAGTCTTAGCATTAGCTGTACAACGACACTATTACTAGTACGCTAATACTAATATTACTATTATACTATACTAGTACTAGGACTATAGAATATCTAGTATAGACTAGAATAGACTATTAAAAGTTAAAGTCAAGTGAAGAAGAATAAAATATAACAAATTGTAATAGTAATAGCAACGTTATTAAAATTAGAGCTACCTTGTCTGTATATTTGTGCCAGGGACACCTTTAGTTTTAGTTTTTGTAAGCTGGAAGAATCAGAGATTGAAAAATTAACTGAGAATGGAACTGGAAGAGAAAGTTTTGTGTTGCTGCAAATGGGAGATCTCGGAGCTGATATTAATAAGACTAAATTCATTGTAACACCATGTTGTATAACTACACACCTAATGGTTTTCACCGAAAGAAGAATATATGATATCAGTACAATGGTGATCGCCTAAATGCCCGGTGGTTGGGAAGCAGAAAAAAAAACGGGCATTTAGACGAATTTGATCAAGAGCAATATGAATATTTTTATGAACATTTATATCACGCCCACCATTTGAATTGATTCATGATGATTATTGCGCTCCACAGTGCTTAGGGTAGTCGTTTCACAAACAGGCCAATTTTAAAACAGTATTTGTTACTGTGCTTCATGAAATGTGAATTGTTTGAGTTGTATCTGTTGTCCACACGGTTAAGTGCTATTTTTAGGGGTTATTTTTAATGATTTTATTTAAGTATTAATGTATAGTTAATAATAATAATAATAAATGGCATTTATATAGCGCTTTACCCCGTTGTCACAGGCTCTAAGCGCTTTACAGTGATATAAAACAAAACATATTACAGTGAGACAAGTGTGAAGGAAACGTGATACGAATTCAATTTAACAACAACAAAATATGAAAATAATATTGCAACATTATGACGTAAAAAGATAAAACTTTAAGCGAGATTTGAACGTTGTCAACGAATCCGAGCATCTCACGTGTGACGGGAGAGAGTTCCAAAAATGGGGGGCCGAAAATTGAAAAGACTGTTCACCTATTTTACGCAATGGCTTAGGTTTGACAAGGATTGATTGGTCATTGCTTGACCTCAAGTTTCTATTGGGGACATATATGTTTAGAAGGTCTTTAATATAGGAGGGACTGTTCGTGCTTAGGGATTTGTAGACAACAGTACAAATCTTATAGGCAACTTTTTTTTCAACAGGAAGCCAATGTAACTCACGGAGAAGAAGAGTTGCTGACGGGTATTTTTTGTTATTGCGTACAATGAGCCTGGCTGCGTTATTTTGAGCAACCTGAAGTTTGCTAAGTTTGTCTTTAGTTAAATTCGCCCAAAGGGAGTTACAATAGTCCAATTTAGATAAAACCAAGGAATTAATTAAAAGTTCTGTTATATGCTTCGGTATTAAATTACGAAATTTGCTTATTCATTTCATTTCTATGTACATAGATTGTATGGTGTTATTCACGTGGCTTGTCATGGAAAGATCTTTATCAATGATGACGCCAAGGTTTTTTGCTTTATTTGAAAATTCTATTGTGCTATTTCCGAGAGTAATTAGTGATTTATTTGCTTGTTTAAGGATACTCGGTCTTCCACACATTAAAATCTCAGTTTTACTATCATTTAATTTTAACTTATTGTGGTACATCCAAGATTTAATCTCATTAAAACAGCTCGTAATTCGTTGTATTAAGAACTGTAAATTGTAGTTCAATCTATATTAAACAACTAATCTGTTTGTTAATTAAATTTTGAAATAATTTTGTTATTATTATTATTATTATTATTATTATTATTATTATTATTATTATTATATTATTATTATTATTATTATATTATTATTATTATTATTATTATTATTATTATTATTATTATTATTATTATTATTATTATTATATTCACATTTCATGAAGAACAGTAACAAATACTGTTTTAAGATATGTGAATTTCAGTTTTAAGTTTAAGAGCAGACATTTAGAGGCCAAGTTGTTAAAGTTGTATTTTAAAGAGAAATAATTTCATCAAATTAGCGAACATTTAGGCAAAAAGGGTATTTAGGTGATCACCACTGTATCAGCAATGTGACATGTTGCTTTTTTGTTTTTGACTCTCTCGGCTATAGGTACAAATGTATGAATTCAGGTCTCATCCAAATCGATACCCACTTTTTAAGTCTATAATGTTTAGCACATATATGCTAAATGAAATGAAAACGAATGTTGTCAATGTCATGACAGTGATGATTTTATTCAATCATAAAACTCTCAAAACTGAAATCATGACCCGTCTTCTCAAAACGAGAATATTATAAGTATGAGTTGCAGTAGAACTAGAAGCTGATAATTGGAATAGGCTGGAGTGTTCCAATTCGGACCCCCAAAATAGCTCTCTCATCTCATTATGACTTGTGTATTGGCCGCACACCAAGAGTAGTTGTGAAATTTGGGTGTTTGGCTTGATTTATGGGCCCTAGTCACATGTCCCAATCCGGACAACCTGGTTCCAATTCGGACACACCTTTGACAATTGAGACAAATGCAACCAACTTTCCTTAGTTTGAGCTAGGATGGATGGGTGTCAAACAAGCTTGACTTCATGATTAGAGTGAATTGATTTGATAATAATCAAATATAAAGCCAGCTTCTTTATGAATTTAAGCGTTAAAAAAACGGAAAAGGATTAATGATTGAGCAAAAATATTGATTAGACGATCTCAAGAATCTATGATGTCATTATAAATATTATCTTTTGTAACAGTCTACAATAGTGGATGCTATATGACGAGAGGAGTCTTCACTCTTAATAATTTTGATTGTTTGCACAGAAATCCAATGTTTTATTCCGAAGAATCTTCAAATTAACTATAAAAACTTATAGAGTTAAAATTGAAAACAAATAAACAACGACATAACAGAGCTAATCAAAAAAGTCATGTTTGAAGTGAAACCCGGGTGTTTTGGTGGCAGAATTTTTCAAGATTGATTTTTAATTTTTAAAAAAAATACATCGATATACTTATTTATTGATTCCAGATGATGTTCATCCGCAAAAAAATTCAAAACATAATTTGAACAATCCTTTTCAATTGTACGAATTTATACCACAAATGCTGTTGCTTTATATTGCTACTTCAACTGGAAGATGCCTCAAATTCATGAAAAGGCGATGGGAGAAGCTCATACCCAATCTTTCGGGTGGACAAGGATTTTAAGAAGAGACGATTTATTCAACTGATTATCACGGAGAAGCCCTGAGATTTACTTGAATGTATCATGCATTTATTTCTGGCTGTGTTTAATCAGGACTCAGCTCTGTGCCATATTTCTTATTAAAATTAGGCGTTAAAATAGATTATGAAGTTTTGCCAAAGAGGGAATCATATACCCTCAAAGAAAAATCCCTGTCTTGTGAAAATCGGCACAACCATTGTTTCGAAAAAAAGTATATAGGATCAAAATCACTTTCTGCTTTGTTAAGAAAATATAAAAAAGTTATAGACTTTAGGAAAACCCGTGAAAACTTCATTCATACAGAGAAAATAAAAATAATTTTTAAAAAGAAAAATGTGTCGGATATTTACTTATAATATGAGGGAAACTGGGCAAGAAAATATTGTTTAAAAGCAAAACAGCAAAGCTCAACACAATGATATTTTGGGAATATAGCTGTCACAGTAAAGATTGTTCACAATTATCTTATTAAATTTTATTTTATTAAGAACTGAATTCATCTCACTCCAGTTATATTTCGGTAGGCTTAGATTAAATTTACCTTCTAATATTAGATCGTCTTTCCTTTTATAGCCTTCCCTCGAATTAATTTCTAATTAGTGAATACTTTTCGTTCTACATTCTGTCACGTAGCCATTTATTATAAAAGCTGATAGGTCTAACATTTGACACTCACTTTCTCTCCACAATCTATGCCGGACGGCCAGTCGCTCTATTCCTATATATATATTGTAAGATTTTTATCTTTTGGGACTTTGTAGATATTATATCTACACCATTAAGACGCCGGAGCTTTTAACTTTGATCGTATAATCTTCAAGGATCAAACCCAAGCCCGCTGTACTACACTATAACCTCTTACCAATTGCCTGGAAGTGGAATTTTACGAGTCCAATCCTGTTATCAGAGGAATAGATCATCCAAGCCCATCAACTGCCTGGAAACGTAAACTTACGAACCTGAGATATTATCATAAGTTACGTAAAATATTCATATCTCTATTTGTAACTGCCACGATCACTGTTTATCTCTTTTAATTAAATTTCATCATTATTTTTATTTCATTGTAAACAAATCGTTAATTGTTTTTCATTTATAGTAACTAGTAAATTCTGGGGCCTCATTCTACATATATCTTTATGCATAGTCGAGTAGCTCTTTACTCACTTGAGACCATGACATTTTGGAGGGGACACATATAAAGAATTGAATTTATTTAGTTACTTATATCTATTTCATCTAACTTTAAAGTTTAAATTGTAAAACTCTTAATTGCCCAACTTGATCATATTTTAATTGATTTCCCTATTTAAAGGATTATTTTTTTTTCTTTTTCATTTCTTCATTTAAATGGAATAACAATTTATCATTCATTCTTTCATTCAAATTGAATAGCATTTTATTGATTCATTCCTTCATTCATTTAGTCATTTATAAATTATTAATTCATTCATTGTTCATTCATTCATTCATTCATTCATTCATTCATCCATTCATTCGTTTATTCACTCATTTATCCAATTATTCATACATTTATTCCTCCCTTAATTCTTTCATTCATACATTATCCATTCATTCATTCATCTATTCACTCAGTTTTTCATTCATTCATTCATTCCATGTCCACTTTGTTATTATATCACTCATTTCATTTTGTTGTTTGCCTCATTCATGAATTGTTTTCAATATGTTTACATTCCATAACGATTCATTCACCTGTCATCCAATCACTCAGTGTTGTGAACACATTTTGTAACTATTGTAAATCTTACGATATTTTATTGTTTTGTATTTCAGACATCACTGTTAAACACTCTTCAATGCCTAATTACAATTGTTGAACAACCATTGAACAAGAGAGAGGTCCCAGCCACGAACTGAGTTGGTAAATATATCCTTCATTATTCTCTTTTACATGAGTTGGGCATCACATAGTAACTATAGACATCGTGATTTGTTTTGCATAGTGATTTGTTTTAAATGCATTTTTGGCATATTACTGTTACCAAAAACCACTTATATATTATGTTCTGAAAATTGAGTCTTTAAAAACTAAATAATAATAAAAGGAGTCTACTAGCCGTCGTGTTATATTTAGTGATAGATAACTTGGGATTATTTTGGCATCCTATTATTGTTATCACACTCTAGTATATTAGCGTCATTGCGAATAATTGTACACAAACTAACGACGAGTCACACACATTGGTGATACATTTTTCGTAGTAACATAGTTTAGAGTACACGCGATTGACACATTGTTATTGACTCAAATCATAATAACTCCGCATTGTATTGACAAATTGCTTTATAAGATATAACGACAAAAGGCATCAAATTCAACATACATAATAAGTTGAAATAAGAGAGAAAGATTTCTAAAAATAGAACAGTTCATTCCAGTAAGTGTAAATAAATAAAACAGTCAGTAACAGTATCCTGTCAATATAATATATATAAAATATCGTAACTAATTTATTGCAACATGGAAGAATATAAAAGATACTTAAGTCTCGCAAAGGACTTAGAAATACCCCAGGAAAGAATATTTTCATGGTGCGAAGAGAAAGTAAAAAAAGAAAGAGAACATGAAGAAAGAATTCGTAGAGAAGAAAATGAAGAAAGAATACGTAGAGAAGAGCGAGAAGATAGAGTCCAAGAAAGGGAACTAAAAAGATAAATAGCTTTAGCAGAAGAAGAAACCAAAAGGACCCAAATGATGCTGGAAATTGAAAAAACAAAAACCGGTCATGAAAGAAAACATAATAATAGTGATGAATTTTTCGTGAAACTTCCACGCATGCCAACATACGATGAACGCTCAGACTGTTTAGAATCCTTCTTACACCGATTCGAAGTTCAGGCTAAAGGTTATCGTTGGCCAGAAAGCAAATGGGCCACAGCCTTGATTAACTGCTTATCTGGAGAACCGCTAAAAGTTTTCTATACCTTAACAACTGAAGATGCAGATGATTATGGTAAAATTAAAGACGCTCTACTAAAAAGATTTAGATTAACAGAAGATGGTTACCAGGAAAGGTTTCACACTGCAAAACCGGAAAGTGGAGAAGACTTTAATACATTCGTGAACCGAATTACTCAATTTCTAAATCGGTGGCTTGAGTTGGCAAACGTAAAACAAGACGACTTTGCAGGCCTTTACTATCTCACGCTAAAGAATCGAATCTATCAAGCTTGCAACCCAGATTTAGTCGCATTCTTTAAAGAGAGAAAGCCAGAAAACTTGGACAAATTAAAAATCTACGCAGAAAACGTTAACAGCGCACATCCATTGACACCCCTTAGCAGAACATTGAAGGAACCATAATACGCTGCCGCTGCTCAGAGTCCAGGTACATCTAAAGTTCAGTACTCAAATAGAACGAGCCGATCAATCACTCGGAACACGCAAGTGAAACAGGATGACCATAGTAACAAACCATGGAACAAACAGTTCAATAGAGACCATAGCCGACCCTATCAAAACAAAACAAGAAATAGCACTGACAATAATACTGAGTATAAGAAAATCAACAAACCTATAATTAAATGTCAATATTGTGGAATGAAAGGCCACACAGCAGACAAATGTTACAAAATCGTGGGATATCCAAAAGAAACTGCAAATGCATCACTCCAAACAGGTGTAAACAATCAGACACGAGTAATGTCAGGAGAAAATATAAAGGTGTATTGCGTGAAAGGTATGTCGCTTTTAACACAAACTCACAAATCAGGATCGCTATTTTTTTGTGAAGGCAAAGCTAATGGAACTGATTGCAAAATATTGAGAGACACAGGATGCAGTACAGTAGGAATAAAAGCATCTTTGATCAATGACGAAGACAAAACTGGAAAAACGGTACAATTCATCACATTCAGTGGCACAGTCGAAACCTTTGAAACAGCTAATGTGTACATAGAAACCCCATACTATACAGGAATAGTGGAATTCTGTATACTTCCCAACCCCGTCGCTGATGTTATTGTTGGCAATATAAAAGGTCTTAAAGACAACCCAACAGATGTAAAAGAATGGTCATTAACCCAAGAAACAGCTTGTCTAGCAGAAACAAGAAAGATGACTAAGACAACAGAGAAGCCAATGACTATTTCTCTAGAACCACAACAATTTGACAGAACACGTTCATTGAAGAACAGAAAAAGGACCCGACTTTAACTTCATATTTCAATATCGCAAACAAAGGGACGAAATCAAAAGTTGAATACATCATTGAAAAAGATATTCTGTTCAGGTTACATAGGAAAAGAAACAAAATAGCTAAACAACTGGTCACGCCGAGTATTTACAGAAACAAAATCCTTGGAATAGCGCACGATTCAATAACTTCTGGACATCTTGGGAGCTCTTCCACATTGAAGAGAATTTCACATGGCCTGGAATTACTAAAGACGTCCGAGAATATGTAAAATCGTGTGACACATGCCAAAGAAGAGTCGCAAAAGGCAGAATACCGAGATTGCCATTAGAGACAACCCCAGTTATTGAAAAAGTTTTTCAAAAAGTTGCAATTGACATTATAGGCCCTTTAACAAAATCAGATAGAAACCATACACACATACTAACACTAGTCGATTACGCAACCAGGTGGCCAGAAGCGATAGCATTGAAATCAACTACATCGGATCACATAGCTGAAGCATTGATGACAATTTTTACTAGAATAGGCATACCAAATGAGATACTGTCGGACAATGGACCCCAATTTACATCACATATGATGCATGAAACCATGAAACTCATGGGAATCCAACACTCATTCACAACTCACTACCACCCCCAAGCAAATGGTCTTTGTGAAAGATTTAATGGCACTCTAAAGAATATGTTAAGAAAAGTGTCAGCAGAAAAACCAGATGATTGGGACAGATACTTACCAGCAATCCTATTTGCATATAGAGAAATACCCCAAGAATCTACAGGCTACTCCCCATTTGAGTTGATGTATGGACGATCACCTCGCGGCCCGATCAATATAGTAGCCGACATTTGTAAAGGGAATGAGGAGGACAATAACGAAATTATGTTTGCTTACGAATATGTAAGAAACCTGAAAGACAGAATAGAGGATACATGTAAGCTAGCACAGGAATCCGTCACTAAAAAAGCAGAGAAATACAAGGAATACTCCGATAGAAAAAGCAAGTCAAGAAAATTTGAGATTGGTGACAAAGTACTAATAATCTTACCCGATAACTCGAGTAAACTTTTAGCTACATGGAAAGGACCATTCAAAATAACAGCAGTAAAATCTAATGTTAATTACGAGATTAAAATTAACAACACAACAAAGACATTCCATGCAAATATGCTAAAAAAGCATTTTGATAGAGACACAGTGTCGCAACCTATGTTTACTAATATCGAAGCTTCAAATGCAGGATTAATCATACCGTTGGTCATGGGACACAGACACCCGAGACAGAAAAACAAACAAAAATCGCACAATTGCAACCACCTAAGACAAAAAAAGAAGTACGCAAAGTACTTGGGCTCCTAAATTTTTACAGGAAATACATTTACAACTTCGCGCACATCGCGACACCGCTAACAAATCTGACAAAGAATGGGTCACCGAACAAAATTGTTTGGACAGAAGTGTGTCAGAATAGCTTTAACCAATTAAAGGCATTACTCTGTTCAGAACCAATTCTTAAATTACCCGACATATCAAAAGAATTTGTTGTAAGAACTGACGCGTCTGATAAGGGCATCGCAGGTGTACTATTACAGGAGCATGAGGGAACTCTAATGCCTTGCTTAATGCAAGCAGAAACTTATTGGACAGAGAATCACGATACTCTGTAATAGAGCGTAAAGGACTGGCCATCGTCTTTGCTTTAAAGACATTCAGCAGATATCTACTGCTAAAAGAGTTTGTGGTCGAAACGGACCATAAACCACTCACGTACATAAGAAATAACAAAATGAATAATAGTAGAGTACTAAGGTGGAGTCTATTTTTTGCAAAATTACACTTTCAGTATCTCTCACATACCAGGTTGTGAAAATATTCACGCCGACCTACTTTCTCGATTAGTGTAATGACGTGAAAATGGTATAACTTAACCTCCCATGCATACTGTTAGTTACCTCGCAAACTATGCCAAATCAGAACACACAAATTCGATAATTTTATTTGTAAACATGATGACCCAACTTAATGTAACATTGAGTATTGTTTGGATATATATACCATACCCATTC
>NW_027622800.1:0-11571 GCF_034508935.2 Berghia stephanieae
GGGGGGCCGAAAATTGAAAAGACTGTTCACCTATTTTACGCAATGGCTTAGGTTTGACAAGGATTGATTGGTCATTGCTTGGCCTCAAGTTTCTATTGGGGACATAATTAGAAGGTCTTTAATATAGGAGGGACTGTTCGTGCTCAGGGATTTGTAGACAACAGTACAAATCTTATAGGCAACTCTTTTTTCAACAGGAAGCCAATGTAACTCACGGAGAAGAAGAGTTGCTGACGGGTATTTTTTGTTATTGCGTACAATGAGCCTGGCTGCGTTATTTTGAGCAACCTGAAGTTTGCTAATTTTGTCTTTTGCTAAATTCGCCCAAAGGGAGTTACAATAGTCCAATTTTGATAAAACCAGGGAATTAATTAAAAGTTGTGTTATATGCTTCGGTATTAAATTACGAATTTTGCTTATTTTTTTCATTTCTATGTACATAGATTGTATGGTGTTATTCACGTGGCTTGTCATGGAAAGATCTTTATCAATGATGACGCCAAGGTTTTTGCTTTATTTGAAAATTCTATTGTGCTATTTCCGAGAGTAATAGGTGATTTATTTGCCTGTTCATCATCATCATCAATCATCATCATCATCATCATCATCACATCATCATCACTTCATCATCATCATCATCATCATCATCATCATCATCATCATCATCATCATCATCATCATCATCATCAGGGGCAGCGGTACGGTCTTTGGTTGGCACCCGAAAGGTACCGAGTTCGATCACCCGCCGCTGAGTGGTCTTGAGCAAGTCACCTTGCCTTAACTAAATTTGCGGCGCTGCACTGCGGCTGTCGCTTGGGTTATTCCAGTCTTCCCTTAGAATAGACCCGAAAGACGAATCTCCCCTATGGGATGAATAAAGGGAATTATGTTTAATATATTTATCATCACCAGCATATCAGCGGGATCATCATCATCACCACCACCACCACCACCCTAATAATAATGGATAAAATAAATATCAACACATTTCAATGTTATAATCAATCAAAAATCAATCAGTACTCCTAAAAGACCCCTTTGATTTCTTTGTCTAATTCGTTCCATCCTTTTGGAGTCCCGACAAAGAAAGATTTTCAGCTAACTATAGTTTATATATGGGAACATTAATCAGTCGTTTATATTGGAATCGGAGTTGTCTAGCAGGTGTATTAGTTCAAAGCGCATTTCCAAGGATTTACCATGCTCAATGAACTTCACAATATTTAATTTAATTTATTCCTCCGGCACGCTATATCGACCATACATCCATTTCGTACAGTAGGTACCGATCGCTGTTTGGAGTCTTTTTGTATTAAAGCTCTTTACAATACCCGCCATTGCTTATAAGATAAGAATAGATTCACACCTGAGTCAAGTGCCTTACACACGGACTTAACGTCTGGATCACAATTTTCAACAATCACTGTCACTCATCCGGCCATTGACAAGGCTTGATTTTGTGACAAGAGACACCGTACCACTGAGCGACCGAATAAATAATCACCATCTGCGCCATCGTCATCATCATCGTCATCATCATCATCATCATCATCATCATCATCATCATCATCATTCATCATCATCATCATCATCTGTCATCATCATCGTCATCATCATCGTCATCATCGTCATCATCATCATCATCATCATCATCATCATTATCATCATCCTCATCACAGCCGTAACAGCCAGCAATACCACAATCATCATCTTCGGGTCCGGTCATCCGTGTGGGGGTGGGGGTGGAACCTGCTAAAGTATTATCATTTTTTAAACAGAAACACGATATTCATCATCATCATCATCATCGTCATCCATTGTCATCGGCATCGTTATCATCGTGTCCGGGCAATCCGTGTGTGTCTGGGTGTGGAACCTGCTAAATATTATTATTATCTACCTACCTAATAAAAACACACCATTCTTGTTCATTTAATTTTCAAATAATGAAAGGCACGAGCTTTTCCCGCACACACAAAGGCGATGACGATCAGTGACAAATGGGATGTGGGGCGGCCGACAACTTTTGGCGCGACATAAATATGAAATATGGGGGGGGGGGGGGGGGGGGGTCTCAACCCTTCACCATCAACAACTGTTTGATGGCGTTTGTGTGTGTGTGTGTGGTGTGTGTGTGTATGTGTGTGTCGTGTGTGTATGTGTGTGTGATGCGACGAACGATCATAATCAAGTAGCAATGACTATGAAAAATGTTTTTTTTCTCTTTTTGAGGAAAATTTTGTCTAAAATCAAAGCCCTATCTCCACTGAGTAAAAATGTTTTTGAATTTTGAAAATCCATTCATAAATAAACAAGTTATGCAGTTTCAAATGTGTCATTTATTTGGATGACCCGCAAAGAGGAAAAAAAACGCGAAAATATGGGACGCTTTTTCGGCATTTTTTTCGACCTTTGGTTGTGTCTTGCGTAATAAATAGATTAAAAGATTGAAACTTGAAGAGCAAATTAGGATGGTGTTTTGTAAAATACGGGAAAAGTACTCGTCATATTCATATGAAATGTTACAACCAAAAAGAAGAAATGTTCATGTATTACCTTGTCAGCGACAAAACCTCCACGCCCCATAATTTTAGAAATATTTTACTCCAAAGAATAAAAATCTATTTTTAACGGTCTTCTGGTAATCGCGCGACTTTTGTCGCTTGACATAATCTAAAATGACATTTTTTCTAACTGTGTGCCAACTTTCAGTCATATTCATTGATAAGCAGCGTCGTAATTAATTTTTTTTAAATAGCATATACGAAACGGCTTCGTCCCATATTTTGACGCGAATTCGGGCACTTCTTGAACGAAAAAGAGGCCCAAAGATTTGTGCGGGATTGTCATTGCTAAATCAAGGCTGCCAGACAGCCAGATTTCTTCTTGCCCAAGTAGTCAAACGTGAAGTCTGTCCTACTGTATGGATGTGAAACTTGGAACGCATCACAGGCATGTATAAGGAGGGTACAGATTTTCGTAAACAGGTGCATGCGTAAGCTACTCAGAATAAAATGGATGGATAGAATAAAAAATGAAGAAGTATGGAAAAGAACACAGCAGAAACCAGTGGGAGAGGATATAGGAAGAAGACGATGGAGGTGGATTGGACACACGCTTAGAAAGAATGACTCAACTATAACAAAGAAAGTATTGGACTGGAACCCTCAGGGCAGAAGATCAAGGGGAAGGCCACGAGGAACATGGAGAAGAATTAAAGAAGCTGATATACAGAGAAGTGGTAAGACCTGGAATGAGATAAAAAAAAAAAAAGTTGGCTCGGGATAGAGAAGGATGGAAACTGTTTGTCTGTGGCCTATACCCTGACCCAGGGTGAAAAAGGCAATGATGATGATGATGAAGTAGTCAAATAGACCCCAATTAAATAGCCAAACACCACAAGCATTCTGACTCCCTTGAAAAACTCATTGGTTTTGATTAACAAAACAATCGCTACAGTTGGATAAACTTATCTTTTCATTTTTTTTTTTAAATAAAAGATTTTTTTATAAATGAATATTAATAGAAAAAGTATTTTAGTAACCAATTTTGAACTTGGCCATCTGGCAGCCCCCATCATAACCAGCTGCAGTCAAGCCAGCCACAGACATAAGAGAGGGAGGGGTATGTGAAGTTTCCTGTGGCAAACGAGATGCTCGTATTTTTTTTTTTCAAACGAATCACTACTCGATGACGTCACTGACTCGAAACCCGCTCGATTTTAGAGGACTCGATCGAAAACCCGCTCGATTTGATGGTTTCAAACTCGACCAGCACTAGTGTCGAGCGGAAGTCTCGATGATACCTCAAGTCATCGGCCACCAACACTCAAAACTTCCCGAACTCGATGACCAAGGAAAAGTCGGGAATTCCCGAGAAGTAGCACTTCAACTGAGCTTTGGATGGCTTTTTTGTATTAAAACTTAAAATACATTAAATAAATTCACTTTGTATAATAATAAAACATTGATACCTATAACCATTTTGATCTATTTACGACGTTTGTGTTTTGTTAGCTGTTTAAAATATGATATAACGTCAATACCCAATACCAATGACTAGGTATTGAATGAAAGCACCGATGACTAGAGCGATGCTCGAGACTTTTTTGAGTCTCGAGACTCAAAAAAGCATCGAGACGCAAAAAAGTCTCGAGCTTCGCTGGAATCATCGCCGGCGAGAGAGGGGTGAACAATGCAGATAGTACACATTGTTAGTAACGCGTGCGTCGCTCGCGCAGTATAGTCTCGAGACTCGGGACTCAATACGAGAAGCATCGACGACCAAGATTCTCGAGAAGAGAAAAGCATCGAGAACTAAGTGGAGGTTGGGAAGTTCTCAGTCGTCGATGACCTGTAGCTTGTCCCATAGGCGAGCTATCTCATCTCATGTAGTTCCATATCTGAAGCAGACGTCGGAGGTCATCTTCCGCCAAGCTGATCTATCTCTTGCCAATTCTATTAAAGCAGCGCCACCTTTCTCAGCTTCATCTGTCCAAGTTCTTATCCCTTTCAAATACGTTATTCTTTGTCTTCCTCTTATTCTTTTTCCATTCATCTTTCCAGTCAAGGCGAGTATTTCCAAACCAGGGTGGCGGATAATGTGTCCTAAAAATTCCATTTGGCGTTTGATGATTTTTGTTATCAGTGATCTTTTTCTGTTTGCCATTTCTAAAATTTCTTCATTTCTTTTCCTTTCCATCCATGACACCCTCATCATTCTTCTGTAAAACCACATTTCCACTGCCTCCAGTCTTTTAACCATGGTCTTGTTTATGGTCCAGCTCTCACAACCATATAGCAGCACAGACAGTACATAGCAATCCAGGACTTTGATTTTTGTTTTCATGCTAATATTCCTGTTTTTCATAATTGTATGCAGCTGGTTGAATGCATTCTTCGCCATACCTATTCTTTTCTTTATTTCACAATCTGATTTTCCATTGGATGTTACATTGAAGCCTAAATATTTGAAACATTCAACTTGTTGTATTGTTTGTCCTCTGCTTGTTATTACACAGGCTGGTGGGTTATTATTTTTAGATACCGTCATACATTCTGTTTTAGATATATTCAGTTCCAGTCCCATATTTTCACTACTCCTGACTACAACATCCAGTAATTCTTGTAGTTCATGTTCAGATTCTGCCAGTAGAACCGTATCATCTGCATACCTCAGATTTGTTACATTCTTTCCTCCAATACACACCCCCTTCTTATGTTCGATATATATCTATAGTGGGGCAAAAAGCCAGCTGGGGGCGTCACCCCAGCGAGGCACAAGCTAGCACAAGTGAGACAACTTTTTTTGGCGGGTTAAAGTGCGCATGCGTCAATGCAGAATTACCAGTTTGGCAAAAAAAAAAAACGATTTTAACTGGGTTTGATATTTTGGTATTAGGGGAGTCTTTTGCTAAAATTAAGTGTAATTTTACCTAAATGATAGATAATTATAAAGTATTGACCGCATGACAAACAATGAGAATTTTTTCTTTTATTATATATGCATTTTTGCAAAAAAGAAAGCGACATCTATAATATTTGTCTTTTTTCCAAAAGTAGTATGGCATGTTTTATAAGAATAATCTCACAACCCTGGCATATTTTTAATTCAGAAAAGTGAGTGGAGCAGGCACTTATGTTGGTAACAGGGTTGCCAGTTTGGCATTTTAAATGCCAGATTCCAAAAATCTGGCATTTTTGAAAACCGTTTGGCATTAGAAAAATCATTTGGCATTTGGCATTTTCATTTGGCATTTTCTTTTCTTGTATATTATACTTCAAATGGCACCTTTCTAAACGCGTAAAAACAAATCTCTTCACATCGGAAAACTTTGCTATTAAAACTCACACCCTGAACTAGCCCTGCCTCCCTCAGATATTCACTCAAATTCAGCCTCGACAAGTATCCTCGTAAGTTTTCTGGGAATCTCCTGCAAAACTCGTGTATATTTGCGTCATGGTCGCCTGTTAACTTTTAACTCTGTTCGTTAGGGTGGTCTGATTTTACAGCATCCAATGATTTCACTCCTTTACGTATTTACCTTTCATGTTAATGTATTTCTTTTCATTCTTAAAATCCAACCGTGGTGTAGTGGTTTAGCACTCCACTTAGTAGTCAGTAAGTAAAAAATTACCCCAACAGGAAATTTAGTATAATTCAAAAAAGAAAAAAAGAAAAAAAAGAAGATAAAACACGCAAGCCACCAGGATATGATAGTAAATTGTCTATCAAAAGTGAGTAGTTTTTCTTAGTGGGGGTGGGAGTCAACAGACTTTGGCATTTTTTTGAATGTTTTGACATTTTTTGAGTCTTCCCCTGGCATTTTGTTGAAAAATAATCTGGCAACCCTGGTTGGTAACAACAAGATATGAAGTGAGTAGAAAAGTGCCAGAAGACAATAGAGAATAAAAAATTTTTTTTTTTTTCGCGGCGGTGGTGGGGTTTGAACCTGCGACCTTATTGGTACGACAACTCCGCCTGGCAGGTGAGAGCGTGGCTCTACCGTGTGAGCTATCCACGAACACAAAAAATATTCGTTTCAAACCCAAAGTCATTACTAGATCCCTCTCTCACCCACTTCTTGAGATCGCCGATTCGTTCACCACCATCGCGAAATAATTTTGACCAGCAGTTAAGCTTAATAGCCAATATTCTCATCACAAACATATAACATAGAAACGATTGAGACATTGAGTATGCTCGGTGTATGGGGTGAATTTTTAATTCAGAAAAGTGAGTGGAGCAGGCACTTATGTTGGTAACAACAAGATATGAAGTGAGTAGAAAAGTGCCAGAAGACAATAGAGAATAAAATTTTTTTTTTTTTTTCGCGGCGGTGGTGGGGTTTGAACCTGCGACCTTATTGGTACGACAACTCCGCCTGGCAGGTGAGAGCGTGGCTCTACCGTGTGAGCTATCCACGAACACAAAAAATATTCGTTTCAAACCCAAAGTCATTACTAGATCCCTCTCTCACCCACTTCTTGAGATCGCCGATTCGTTCACCAAAAAAAAAAAAAAAAAAAAAAAAAAAAAAAAAAAAAAAAAATTATTCTCTATTGTCTTCTGGCACTTTTCTACTCACTTCATATCTTGTTGTTACCAACATAAGTGCCTGCTCCACTCACTTTTCTGAATTAAAAATTCACCCCATACACCGGAGCATACTCAATGTCTCAATCGTTTCTATGTTATATGTTTGTGATGAGAATATTGGCTATTAAGCTTAACTGCTGGTCAAAATTATTTCGCGATGGTGGTGAACGAATCGGCGATCTCAAGAATGGGTGAGAGAGGGATCTAGTAATGACTTTGGGTTTGAAACGAATATTTTTTGTGTTCGTGGATAGCTCACACGGTAGAGCCACGCTCTCACCTGCCAGGCGGAGTTGTCGTACCAATAAGGTCGCAGGTTCAAACCCCACCACCGCCGCGAAAAAAAAAAAAAAAATTTTATTCTCTATTGTCTTCTGGCACTTTTCTACTCACTTCATATCTTGTTGTTACCAACATAAGTGCCTGCTCCACTCACTTTTCTGAATTAAAAATTCACCCCATACACCGGAGCATACTCAATGTCTCAATCGTTTCTATGTTATATGTTTGTGATGAGAATATTGGCTATTAAGCTTAACTGCTGGTCAAAATTATTTCGCGATGGTGGCCAACGAATCGGCGATCTCCAGAAGTGGGTGAGAGAGGGATCTAGAAATGACTTGGGTTTTGAAACGAATATTTTTTGTGTTCGTGGATAGCTCACACGGTAGAGCCACGCTCTCACCTGCCAGGCGGAGTTGTCGTACCAATAAGGTCGCAGGTTCAAACCCCACCACCGCCGCGAAAAAAAAAATAAATTTTTTATTCTCTATTGTCTTCTGGCACTTTTCTACTCACTTCATATCTTGTTGTAACCCTGGCATATCTACCCGCCCTTTTCAGGGTTGCCAGTTTGGCATTTTAAATGCCAGATTCCAAAAATCTGGCATTTTTGAAAACCGTTTGGCATTAGAAAAATCATTTGGCATTTGGCATTTTCATTTGGCATTTTCTTTTCTTGTATATTATACTTCAAATGACACCTTTTCTTAATTATTTCTAAACGCGTAAAAACAAACATCTTCACATTTCTTTTTCATTCTTAAAATCCAACCGTGGTGTAGTGCAGGGTTGCCAGTTTGGCATTTTAAATGCCAGATTCCAAAAATCTGGCATTTTTGAAAACCGTTTGGCATTAGAAAAATCATTTGGCATTTGGCATTTTCATTTGGCATTTTCTTTTCTTGTATATTATACTTCAAATGACACCTTTTCTTAATTATTTCTAAACGCGTAAAAACAAACATCTTCACATTTCTTTTTCATTCTTAAAATCCAACCGTGGTGTAGTGGTTTAGCACTCCACTTAGTAGTCAGTAGGTAAATAATTACCCCAACAGGAAATTTAGTATAATTCAAAAAAAAAAAACAGAAAAGAAAACACGCAAGCCACCAGGATATGATAGTAAATTGTCTATCAAAAGTGAGTAGTTTTCTTAGTGGGGGTGGGAGTCAACAGACTTTGGCATCTTTTTGAGTGTTTTGGCATTTTTTGAGTCTTCCCTGGCATTTTGTTGAAAAATAATCTGGCAACCCTGGCCCTTTTCAATCTCAAGATGGCGAACTTAGTAGGCATCAAATACGAGTCAGGGGAAAAAATTAATTACCCCTGCTCGGACGCCGAGTTTGTTCTCCTGAACAATGGTGAGCTTGATGTATTATTTTGTTGTTGTTGTTTATATCTTGTTTAATGCATCCTCTAGTTGATTAGCACTATTATTTTAGTCGGAATACTTTTGCTTTCGCCGTAGCCGTAACCAATGCGAATGGGATTTTTAGTTTGTTTACAAGTGTCTATTTTCAAACTATAACCACACATCACATCATAGTGAAAGGAATAGCTCCATTTGTGTATAGGTAGTAAAGAGAGAAGAATAAATGCTCCAATCTATGGAAAAAGCTGAGTTCTTTGAGATGTTATTGGATTAAATTCCCCATTAAAAGTGTTTAAAAAAAGGGCAGCCGCTGAGTCGGCGGAACCGAATCTTGTTTTCACGTTCAAAGTCGAAGTGTCGGGGCAAAAAAAAAAGGAAACCGCAATCGCACCTTTCATAGTGGCAATGTTTTAAAATCGGTACTACCGCAAACTCGGGGACCCAAATCTTCTTCTTCTTCTTCTTCGTTCCTCTGATGGACATCTATGGCTGCAGTCCGATATCTGCTATGAAGTCTGTGGTCCGCTTTAGGTCCTCAGCCTCACCATAGAGCTTTGTGTTGAGTGTTGTAGGGGTGACCCAGTGGTTCGAACGTTGCACGTTGTATAATGGGCAATCCATAAGCACATGTAAAGTGGTTTCATGGTCGGTTCCACATGGGCAATAAGGGGTTGTTCCAATACCTAGCTTTGTAAACATATGTCCTCTTAGTCTATTGTGTCCTGTTCGGAGGCGGAATAGAGTGACTTGGCTACTTCGCTGAATGGCATGGATTGGATCCTGCTTGGGGACCCAAATAATTTTGGGGTTTTGGGAGGGGGGAAACTTTTTCTTTAAAATTCTTTGGGGATTTGTTGGGAGGGGGGGGGGGGGGGGGGGGGACTTTAACTTTAAAAAAAAAAAGTCTCTCCCCTCCCAAAACCCCTACTAGACTTTTTTAAAAAAGTTTTCCCCCTCCCAAACCCCCAGAATTATTTGGGTCCCCGAGTTTGCGGTATTACCTTAAAATTGGTTGGGTTGAATGAAAATAAAGCTGTCTTACTTAGGTTCGTCAAGCCCATTAGATTAAGAGGCTGTGATTATCCCCAGGGTATTAAGTAATATTAATATATTAACAGAGTTATTGGACACCCGAGTCGCACATGCGCATTTTGAGAATTAGCTTCTCTCATTCATGATACTAAAAACGGTTCATTCCTTTTCCAGATTCCACATTATGATGGATAGTGATAAGGTACTGGTTACTGACACTGGTGCCAGTGCTAATTTGTTTTAGTTTTATGAAGTGACTGGTTACCACAGAAACTTATAGCACCATTCTTGGCACAATGCTTGGTATCGCAATAACATTTTCAGCCAGTGAGAGCTGCTTTGATCAGTTCGTTTTTTTTGTTTTTTTTTGTCGTCGCAAAAATAGGGTTACGATAGACATAAAAATAAAAAGTAAAAAAAGAAAACCGATTCACATCCAGAATTTTATTCATGCCTAGATAAATCTTAAACAAATATTAATGTACAACAGACGTTGAAGACAATAGGAAAATTATTTTCGGAAAGATCCTACATCCCCAGTATTCATTAAAGAATTAAAGGCTGTCATTATTCCCATTGTAAATTCGTTATCCCCAGACACCTTTTTACAGGACGTTGCAAGGGATAAATGTCCCCCCCCCCCCCCCCCCCCCCCCCCATCCCCCTTTTTTTTCTTTTTTTTTTTTTTGAGCGAGTCTATTCTTTTCTCCCTTTTGTTTGGCCTTTTGTTCCGTTTCTGAGCATGAATTTCTTAAAATTATTTTATTTATTTTTTAAATTGTTTGTTTTTTCTCCTCTGACCATTTGGTCGCTCTCTGAATATTTCTGTTTGTTTGCTTTTTAATTATTCTTTTTCGACACTTTTTCAGACCGGAGTGGGGACGAATATGACAATTTGCTAGAAACTAGAAAGGAACCAAGGGAGAGAGAGAGTTTAAAAAAAAAAAAAGGTGGGGGGAGGATGGATGGGATATTTATCCCTTTCAACTTTCTGTAAAAAGAAGACGGAATTTTTAAAAAAGTGGCGGAACCAGGATTTGAACCCACAACGCCGATTCTGGTAAAACTTCCAGGGCAGACGACTAAACCATTTGGCCATGACACCCAATTCGAAGTCGACGCATATTGTGTATATGTAGTAACAACTGATTTATTGTTGGTTAATTTTGTTTTTATATATATTTTATTAACTTTCCTTATTTCTATGTGCATTTGGAAACATTCCATATTCTGGAATGTGGATAATTGTTTAAAAGAGCGGAGTTTCAAATATGTGTCTGGGGATAATGAATTTTCGTCATCCCCAGACAGGTGTCAGGGGAGGGATAACGAATTTGCATTACACCTGGGGATTTTAAAAAGTATGAAAAATCTCTTGGGAGAGTAGAGGGCTAGGATTTAGTGAGTTAAGACTAAGATCTGGTGTTAGTAAGATTGAATCTCGCCTTTAATGGGTTAAATCTTATTGTTTGATTTTTAAAAATTACACACTGAGCAAGTTTAATTTTTAATTTTTTAAAATGAATTATTTACTATTGTTATGACATTTACTGCTTTTTTATTTTTTCTTAAAGGTGGCGTCAATTGGCACAGTGGTCAATCTATATATGGTCTGTTAATTCTCACAGTCCGCAACTGCGACAAAGTCCTGGTAAACCGGTGATGTGTATTCAACATGGATGACAGACTGCATTTGGAAGCAATTTTTATTGTAACCTGAGTGAAGTTTTCAGATCCCACAGATTTGGTAAATGAAATGATTCTTATGTTACCGCAGTTATGAGAG
>NW_027622801.1:0-29995 GCF_034508935.2 Berghia stephanieae
CAGTGAGCATTTGTACCATTAAGGCTTCGCTGTAGCCATAGTGTTGGGTGTCCTGTATGAATAATTAAAAATAGGTTTTAAAAAAAAAGGGAATAAGACACAATGAAAAGATAAATCATACGAAAACATTTTACCAAAAAACATTTTTTTTTAAATTGAGTTTTTTTTTGGAAAAACCACTACACGGCCCAAAGCGCTTAAAAGGGGCCCTTAGCCCAACAGCAACCTTTAAAGATTTTGGACAAGAAGAGCCTTTTTGGGCGACATTAAAATTTTTCCCCGACAGAGAAAAACTCGTTTAAGGGCCCATGTACTCTTTTTACAAAGTACGGTGAGAGAAGGGGTTAAGACCCTTTCCCCCCAAGAAAAACAACTGCCCGCTCCAGCTGGCTCGAACCCTGGACGTTTCGATCCGAAGGCGAGAGTCATACCAGAAGACTGCAGGGCCGTATATTATACCGACTAGAATCGTTGATACTTTACAGACAACATATTATGAAGTAGTCATATCATTCGATTATAGCACTTTGGTTAACATTCAGTGTAAAAATCAAATAATGATTGGAAAGCATAAAAATGATGGTCTTATAATAACTTAACCTATCTACTATACACATTTCATGCATTTTTTTATCTATTTGTATTTAATCTACTATTTCTTTATTTATCTATTTTTCTTTGGATTGCATTGGTTTGCCATTAGTTTTATAATTTAATTTATTAATTGGAAATCTTATGTTAATGTATGATTTATATGCTAATTTGCTTAAAATAAACCTTTGAATTGAAACAGGTACTTCACTTTGTACGAGAAGTCTAATCATTATGCCATAGGGGTTATCCTTGTTTATATCGTTTTATCTTTAAAATAGAGTCTTTACATTTTACAAGATCAAATATTTCTTTTACAGTACAAGTTTTGTTGCGTTCCACACTTATCAGTGCCTAGATATATCCCAGTCCTAATGAACACCCGAGTTAATAATGACGTCTAAAACTATTTCAGTCTTTCTTTGAAATAGACCCTAAAGCCAAATTTCCCTATGGAGATAAATAAAGATTGACATTTTCTTTCTTGAAATTCTGCTTTAAAATGTTCATAGGAAATTTATTATACATCCAATCGAGCAAATGTGTCTGAGAGTGTTTTTGCATTTGTGTGTTTGATTGTTTTTCTTTTTACTTTTGTTCGTTTGTGTACAAAGAGGAAAGAGGTTATAGCTTTGACTTACGTTCCAGGTCGAGAAGTCCGATTCAATCTCTAATTTCGTAGCGCTCAGGTCAGTCATGAAACATGGGCCTCGTCTGAATCTTCCTTTGATGGTCATTGTCTGCATGGGATAAAAAGACGATTTTTTTTAAACACGAGCATTCAAAGAGCGAAATATCCACTAAACGTGATCAGAGCACTTTACCGTGGGCCACTAACCAACAACAACATTTAACATGTAGAATGAGAAATGACACCTTCCATTTATTTTTCTTACAGAGACAACACTCTAAACAGCCAGGTTCCTTTTTTTACACGTTAGAGAATTTAGGTAAAGAGCCTTTTTTCTAATGGCTCAACTATGCACCGCTCAGAGCGGACTCGAACCCTAGATCTTTGGATCTGAAGGCGAGTGTCATACTATAAGACCATAACCTCACAAATTATCAGTATAAGTTAAATAACTGATCTCGGGGTATTGGTTTATTTTTTTGATAACGTATGCTTTCAACATGAGATTTTATACGGAGCACTATCAAATAATTGCTCAAGCGCTTTACATAGGATCTCAAGCCAAAGCAACACTTACCGATCAGGTACTCGTTTTAAAAACTGAGTATGGTAAAAAATCTGATTATTCTGCAGTAATTAAATAAAATACGTATTTAAACTTTTGGCCAGAAAACTAGGCCTTCAGTTATCAGTTGATAGATAGATAGATAGATAGATAGATAGATAGATAGAAAGATAGATAGATAGATAGATAGGTAGATAGATAGATGGATAGATAGATAGATAGGTAGATAGATAGATAGATAGATGGATAGATAGATAGATAGGTAGATAGATAGATAGATAGATAGATAGATAGATAGAGTGTAATTTCAAAACGTTGAAAGAGTTACAACAAGGGAAGGACGCAAAGAGAGGAATTTTAGGAAAGGAAGAGAAGATAGATAGATAGATAGATAGATAGATAGATAATAGATAGATAGATAGATAGAGAGAGAGAGAGAGAGAGAGAGAGAGATGGAGAATAACTATTAATACTTTACATTAGTGGCAGTGTTCATCAAAATAATGGAGGTTGTCATGTTGAGATCTCTGAGGTCTTTGCTGAATGTCACGAGAGCAACTATATCTTTATCCCTGAAGGCAAAATTTAAAAAAGGGGTTGGGAAAATACATAAAGCTGGTACTTGTTGTGTGACCAATAAGAACAAAATTGTGATGACAAAATTGTGATGTCAAAATACTGATTCCAATCTGATTTGAAGTGTAAAGCCAGTCCTTCAGAGGACTGGGTACATGCGTAGCAACTGATCTTCTGGTTTCAGAGAGCCATGAAATCTTAATTTCTAGCCTAAATAAATGCTAGTAGTCAATAAATATCATCTACCCTGGCTCTTCTACGCCCCGTAATCATAAGAATCTGCCTATTCACCCTGTTTCTAAAATAGTTATGACCGTATGATTCAATATGTAACATATTCACTTTCTATTCATGGTCCGGAGACTGGTTACACACTTCCAATGAGTTTTGAACCGGAAGAGAGTAGGTGTGACGTCAAGACTTTTCTGCTCTACTAAACAACTGATTAACATATTGAAGTCTCACCACTTTACAGAAGTCTCAGGTTTTAATTGTTTTGGCACGTGGGTTATACTAATTCATCGAAAATTTAAGTAAATAAGATCTTGCCCAAAAAAAAAAAAAAAAAAAAAAGACGTGTCTTCTGTAGGTTGGCAGCATCACTGAGCATCGCAGCTGAAAATAATTAAGATATGAAGGAAAGTACTTTGCGACAGCAAGCATCATTCACACTACAGCAAGCAACTGTACTGACAAGCTCACGCTTCAAGGAAATGGGTAACCAAACTTAAGCTCTTCCGTGGCTCTAAAAGATAACAATTACTTTTCTTATGTCCGAATGTGTTCTCAAAAGACCTGCGCAATAATGACGAGTATTATTACTTGTCACAGGGGAACAGATAGATCAGTTGATAGTTCACTAATCTTACACGCTAAATACCCAGTATCAATCGGGTACACTCAGAGATGAGGAGTTCTCACCCTTCTTCCGAGCCAGTTGCGAGGCACTAGTATCCTATCCAAAAGGTGTTTAAAATTTTACTTTCTATTTTTAACTCAACAGGAATCCGAAGACAAAAAATAGTCCGATGGACCCTTCTAGATATAAAAGACCACTTTTTTAAAACAAAATAATCTATTCAGAAAGGGGGGGGGGGAGGGGCTCCCGGTAGCTCATTTGGACGAGCACTCGCTTCACACACAAAGGGGCCGAGATCGATGCCTGTGCAGTCGAGACTTTTTCTGACCCCTCTGTCCTCACAGAAGTGATTGGGTAGCCGGTCTGTTAGATCTGGCGGAAAGTACTTTGCGATAGATTAGCTCCAAAAGTTAGCAAACAATACGCTTCACTAGTCGTAACGTCACTTCCCTCGTTATGACGCATAGTAACTTAGTAACTGGCTCTAAACTATCGGAACAATGGCGGACGCCCTTACGAATATTTTCTCCGACGAGCTTAAAAGCGTATCCAGAGGGGGGGGAACATTATAAATCTGATCATGTTTTGACTTTTACACATTCTGATCACAAGACATATGAAAAGTTCTAGCCGCATGAAGAATAAAAAGTACAGATTTTTTTTGTTTAGAACCAATGATGGCCGCCGTTGCTGGCGACATGACATCAGGCTATTGAATTCCAATTGGTTTTGTCCGTTTCACGCTATAGAAACCAGTATAAACTCCGGTTCCATGGGCCTAATTGCTCTGAAGAATTTTTTTTTTACCGTTCAGAAGAGTTACAGACAATATACTACGGAAGGACAAAAGCTTTCTGTGGAATGAGAGTTCCGGGACTTGCATCAACATCCCATGTTACTTATCAGCATCTTTAAGAGCAGCAATAATCGTGGTCCACCAGCACCAGGACGTCCACCAGGTCTCCTGCCCATTGTCCTCTTCCTGGACGACCTCTACCACCGCCCTGTAGAGTCAAGAAAGATGTTCTAAAGCTGAGTTTATAATATATTCATACCTGCCTATTTGAAAATTTTAAAATTCGTAATATTTTTATCGTGCAATAACACATACTCGCAAGCTCAGAGTGTTATTGCGCACGATATAAAACAACTCGTTTAATAAATACTAAGAGATGAAAAATCGTATGTTCATACATTGCAAAACACTCAAAGTTCGTAATTCTTATCATTTTGATTCTAAATTCCGTTTAGGTGTCCAATTCATTCCGACAAAAACCATTTTGAAACGGTTGGTTATCGATATCGATGGTCACGGACAAACCTCTGAAGTTCCGATTTTCAAGATCGACGGATCAAAACTCTGACGCCTACATACGAGCTTTGTGCATCGTGTTTTATTTAATTTTGGGCTGATCAGTTGATGACATCAGAGGTCTGATGATAAAGAGGTCTGATAACAATGATAAATCTAGTCCATGGGGTAGTGTGGCTCAGCGATACGGTCTTTGCTCCGTACCCGAAAGGTACCGAGTTCGACCAACTGCCGCTGTGTTGTGTGCCTTGAGCAAGTCACCTCGCCCTAGCTCAATTTGCGGCGCTGAACTGCGTCTGACGCCTGGGTTATTCCAGTCTTCCCTTGTTACAAATGTACCCCATGGAATGAATAAGGGGAATTTTATTTTATTCACTTATTGCACTTAGGAGTAAATGCTTTGAATGTCTTTGATAAAAAATATTTTTTTTAAATTAAAATTTAAAAATTGAAAACAGTCAATGAATACATTTCACAGCATTGAGGGACTTAGATCTAGACTCTTTATAACCAATAATTTATATAATCGACGTTTTGAAGACTGGACAAATTATACATTAGTTAAAAACTTGTAAAATGATTTGGCACTTTAGTGGATATTGCGCGCTATGTAAAATATCATGTTTTAAATAGAAAATCCAAAATAAATCAACTATTTAATTTTCAATGTTATGCGGATTTAGTTTCACTTTGCCAAACGTATTTAATAACTTTACAAACCTATGCATAAAATGTTTGAGAATTATTCCATTCACTTTAAATTCAATATACCGTGATATATTTAAGGTCTTAAAAATTTATTTTTCTCAATAACCCATAAAAAAACCTCTAAGTTTAGCTGATAATTAATTTTTGATAATCAAGTTAATCTCGACAAAATATTTTACTGCTTTGAGATGATTGGTCAGGTTTTATTTTGACGTTTTTTTTCCTGATATATAAGATAAATAAACTATGAATAAATTAATTTATTAATTGATTAATTAATACATTAAAAAAACTTTTTTCACCTAGCGGAAAATTGGTTTTACAAACTGAATTACAAAATAAATAAATAAATGTTATAAAATGCATTTAACATATTTGCTCTACTAAATAAATCTACTGAAAATGTTTATTAAAAGGTGAATTTTCAAATCGAATTAAAATTGATTTATTCGTGATATTAAATAAATGAACAAAGTTTACTTACCCTCTGTGCTCGATGGAAGCCGCTACAAACAGCACAAAAGTACAGAAAAATTATTTTCTGCATGGTTTCAAATTTTGTTTTATTCTAACTTGGAATTTTTTTGTTTCTTGTGGTCAACTGGATGTTGGTTGTCCCTGTTTTGGTCATTTGGGGATCGCCTTCATATTTATAAGGCCGTCCGGTCGTTTTCGACGTTGGCCTCGTGATGTCATGAGTTTTCATGACTGACAGGTGAAGGCCGGTTCACCTGAAGCAAACGGTCACTCATCATACTTGTTTTATTATGGTTTAATATTATTTCATCCTATCTTCTTTATTTTCCGTATTTAACTTTTTTTATGCCAAAGGACGTTGGATGGATGGTGGGGGGGGGGGGGGGGAAGAGGTGAAATAAAAAACAAACTTTATTTTGCTTGCGTAGGTCCTTTTAATCATTGAGTTGATATGCACAGAAAAACCCTTGTCAAAATCCGTGAAAGATTTTCAAAACATTTGGTAGTGTAGGTAAAAAGGGGTGTTGATGTCTCGTTTATAATGAAGTCAAACAATGTTGAGCGTGAAAGTGATCAGAGGGGTTTGGCACTATTAGGGAAAAAAACACTTTCTTTTCATATATTTTCCTTTAATAAGACATTCTATTGACATAAACCCAATTGACTCAGATGGAAAAAAAGTATATAAAGCTGCGACAGATATAGATAGTTCGAAGATGACGTCACTCAGGTCTTTGTTTTTGTATTTTGCCATCCGCGTTTATGAGTAATGCTCACTGAATTGTATTAACCTGACTAATAAACGTTCATGATACACACAGTTTTTTTGTGTTGGTCCGTTATACTTCCGGATGGCAATGTTATGAGCTTCTTAGCCAAGCGCATACAAACTATAGTAATAGTGTTATTTCACAAAGGAAGGCTAACTGGTGATATAATTTTGGTCCGTTTGGGCCGACTGCGGGAGGAAGGGAGCATTAAAAAGCCAATTAAGCATGGTGAATCCATTACAATGCGATTTACTTTATTATTTTCACATATATTTTTTATAATAATGTATCTATCCAAGTAAAAGCAAGTAATGGATATACAAGGTGATTAAAAAAGAATATGGCAAAACTACAACGTGATAATTCAAAAAAGAAAAAGAATGGAAAACACTAGCTTGGACACATGTGTAGTAACATATCTTTCAAGTCTTTATTCATGTTATTATGTTAGGTGGCAGCATGGCTGAGTGGTACGGTCTTTGCTTCCGATTTTCGAATACCCGCTGCGCTATGTGGCCTTGAGCAATCACCTCGCCCTAGCTCAATTTGTGGTACTGCACTGCAGCTGATACCAAAGGGGTTATTCATTTTTTCCCTTGGAATAGACTTGAGGACAAAATTTCCCCTGTGAGATTTAAAAAAGGGAATTTTTTTAAATTTTTTTAAATGCCATTGTGGCCACCGCCCGGGAGTACAAGCTACATCAAGCCATAATATTCGATATTTTAAACATCGATACTTGTTGGGGAAAAGAAGGAAATTTAAAAATTTGGGCTTTAACATAACCCCCCCCCCCCCCCCCCCCACACACACACCACACACAACAAAAAAAAAAGCACCAACATAAGGTCCGGGTCTGGAGGCCAAAAAACAGAGAGCAAGGGCTCAAGCCCCCCCTCCTCCCCAAACCAAATCCGAGGGACGTTTTCATTTAAATAAGCTTTGACCCCCAAAATGCCCTAATTTAATACCCGGAAGTTAACTAACGACAGCGGGGAAATTGACGCCGTCAAAATTTAAAATTACTCTTCAAATAACGACAATTCAGTCCATTACATCTAAGACTTTTAACAAACTACGCAATTTTTTTGGCGTATTTTTTGAATCACACTGCACTCTAAAAAGATAGATCAATTAATTGGGCCATTTTTTATCAAAACGTAAAGAATAATGATCAATAAGCCGCGATGGCCATGCAATATTCTAACACCCGTGTGCCAGATCGCTCAAAATTTGGGAAAGCACTCGCTTCAAAGACGATGGGCGGGGATCGATCCCGGGTGAAGTCAGATAATTTTTTTCTGACCCCCATGTCCAACAATCAAGTCAGTTATGGGAAGGGGTGCTTTTCCCAACAATACATAAAAAAAACTATAACTTTTAATAGCATTTTACCCTCCCAGACACCGGCCACATTTAATATGCCTGATCAAAGCTTAGCAAACGAAATTCACAAAGGAGTATTTGTGTGTCGCCCAAAAAAGTTCCCCTGCCCCAGCATTTAAATTACACACGTATCCAAATAGCTCATGAATAGGCGGCCCTTTGGGATTTAAATAGAAAGAAAAATAAACAATTTAATAATTACCGCCCCAACATTAATTGATTATTTTGTGGGAAAGTTTGGTACTTTCATAAGTTTTCTTTTGTAATACTGTTCGATATGATCGAGGCCACAAGAATTAATAATCACTAAACGCATTAAACCCTTTGGGGGGTTGTATCATGACTCAAAAGCAAATCAAATTAGTGTCATCATCTTGTTTCGTTCTTTTTTGGGCCCTTGCGGGTGCATCATGACTCATACGATAAATTTATGTGCCCACATCTTGCTTCGTTCATTTATGATCATCTTTATTGAAAATTTTTGGGTGTATTGACTACTACCTTTAAAACTACTACAAAAATAACTACAACTACTACTACTACTACTACTACTCCCTACTACAAAATACAACTACTATTCCTACTCCCCAACACAAATTTACTACAAACTACTACTACTCTTCCCTACTATTCCCTTCTTTTAAATACTACACTACTACTACTACTACTACTACTACTACACTACTACTTTTTACTACTACTACTATTACACTACTAAAACTACTACTACTATTACAAATTACATTACTACTATTATTTTTAAATTTTTTATTATTTTTGTTATCATTATTATCATCATCATCATCATCATCATCTTTAAACATCATATCAAAAATTATTTTAATTATTAAAATTTTTAAAAAAAAAAACTATTAAACAAAAAAAAATTTTTAAAAAAAAAAAAAACAAAAACTTTCACCCCCCCCATCCACCACCCCCCCCCAAAAAAAAAAAAAAAAAAAAAAAAAAAAAAAAAAAAACCCCCTTTTGAGTTTAGTATATATATATAGTAGAATGATAGATATATATTTTATAGGGCCTTGTGTCGGGAAGACACCCTTTTTGGGTTCGAGTTCAGCCTCGCGCTCGGCGCAAATTGAGCCCTTTGGAAAAAGGCTCTTTACTAATTTTCTCCCCACCCGTTTTCCGGTTTAAAAAGGTACCGGTCTTTAAACAGCGTTGTCTTTGCCGAAAAAATTGAAAATTTGCCTAACGGGCGGCATGCCCCGTCCTCCCTTTTTAAATGTTGCTGTTGATCAGGGACCCCTTGTAAAGTTTTTTTGAGCCCCTGTAATGGATATTGCGCTATAAAACCCCCAAATTTTTTAAAGTTTTGTCGTAGTAGTAAAAAGTAATAGTAGTAGTAGAAAATAGTAGTATTTAGTAGTAGTAGTAGTACTAGTAGTATTCGAAAGAAGTAGTAGAAATCGTAGTAGGGGTAGTAGGGGAAAGTAGTAGTATAGTAAAGTAGTAGTAGCATAGTAGTAGAAATAGTTAGAGTAGTAAAGTAGTAGTATTTAGTAGAAGAATAGTAGAAAGTAGAAAAGAGTAGTAGTTAAAGTAGTATTAGAAGTAGTACAGTAGTAGTATTTAGCAGAAGTAGAAATGGTAGTAGTAGTAGTATAGTAGTAAAAAAAATTGAGCTTTCATATAGCGCAATTTTCCACTAAAATTTTTCTCAAAGCTCTTTACAAGGGGTCCCCGGTCAACACAACATTTTAAAATGTAGGACGGGGCATTTACGCCTGTCACGATATTACAATTTTTTTGGACAAAACAAAAGCTTTTTAACGGGCCCGGGACTCATTTTACCAAACCCGAGTACGGTGAGAGAAAGTGAGTAAAAAAAGCCTGTTCCAAGGACCAAAATATGCCCGAGCGAGGGTCGAACCCAGGACCTTCCGATCCGAAAAGGGGGTGTCAAAAACCACTAACCACATTGCCGCATAGTATATAGAAATTTGTAGTATTTGTAGTAGTAAAGTAAATAGTAAATTTGTAGTAGTAGTAGTAAAATTTAAAAACCCAAAAACAAAATTAACAACAACAACACGAACAACAACAACAAACACAGCAAAAACAATCATAAATTTTGCTGAGCATCCCGATTTGTTTTTACTTAAAAAGACGGCATAAGGGGAAAAAAAAAGAAAACAAACCCTTTCCCGGGTGGTCATCAAATTTATTTTATTTTTTGCCATGACCTGACCCTTGACCGCCAAGTGTGTTTCATCAAAATGAAAGGGGCCCGCAGGTAGTCTCCTCATCTGTCAAAGAAGTTTCCCTTTTGACTGCACGAATGACGTGGAGATGGGGGTTTTTTTTCCCCAATTTTTTTCCCATTTCCCATACCCCTTTTTAAAGTGCTATGGGGTTTTCCCCCCAAAAGTCCCTCTACGTCCCCTTTTTTTTTTCCTGGGATAATTTTTTGATGTTGACAGCATGTGATCATAACAAAACCTTTACAGTTATAATGGTTTTTTTTACCAGGGTACTAATGTTCTCCCCCACTTACTCAAGAAAACACATTTTTCAACTTTTGGCCCGAAAACTCCTCCTTTAAAAATCGATTTTTTAGAATTTCAGGGTTTTAAGGGGTTTTTTGGGTAAAGTTGAAGGTTGTTATAAATGTGTAACCAAAATGACAAATTGCCACTTTTTTGGGGGACAATAATGTGTGCCAACTTTCAGTCGTATTCATCGATAAACAGTGTCGTAATTATTTTTTAAATAGCATATAGGAAACGGCTTCGTCCCATATTTTGACGCGAATTCGGGCACTTCGTGAGCGAAAAAGAGCCCAAAGATTGTGCGGGATAGTCATTGCTACCTGAATGAATAAAATACGTTTTATAGAAGAGAAATTGACAAACATTTTTACAAACAATCTTGAACTTCAAGTAAACGACTGTGCTGACGTGTGATAAGTCAGCATACGGAGCATTCATTACAAATACAAATCATTTCCCTCAAGCATTTGGGGTAGCTTTCCTCAGAGCACTTTTTCTTCCGTGTGCTGATGGTTCCCGGCTATTGGCATTAGATTGGTGCCTAGAGGAGCTGTCTTTCGAGCCCATAGTATGCAAATAGTCTTTAACTTTCTTTTGACTGGCTTCGTATTTAGTTCTTTCTTGTCTCAACACACTGGTGATGTTGTGCCTGAGCGGGGCGGGTTCATTTTTGATGCGGTTGAAATTTGTTTTCGTGTTCTGTCTAATAAGTCTCTTCAGAGGTTTTACCGGTGCCGTGTTTTCTGTTGCAGGTTGATCGGGTAAGACTGTTAGATCCTGCCATTCAGTCACACCTTCCATTAATTTATTTTCAACGAGTTGTGCTGAGACTCCTTGTTTGTGGTGACTCATTGTCAATGGTTTGTGGTTGTTGTTGTTGCTGTTGTTGTTGCTGCTTCTGCTGCTGCTGTTGCTGTTGTCGTTGTAATTCTACAGCATGTTTTTCTATGAAGTCATTTACACGCATGCTCTTGATCTCCTTCTCGAGTTCTTCGTCGGTTAGGGAAGAACCAAAGGATCAGTTTGATCTGACAGGATGTTATTGTTGTTGACATCTTTGTCAATCTCATTTAATGGCACGGGGTCGATAAAAGAGTTCATTCTTGACAATGAAACGTTTTTGTTGTCAAAATTCGAAGACACTCTCCTTTGTCTAGGAGGTGTGTTCTCTGAGGTCCTCACACACTGAGATTGCAAATTATCTAACTTATTTCTTTCCACTCCTTCGGGGGCTGTTTCTGATCTCCCTATCCATTTCAAATTTATTGAAATTAGAAGGTTGAATATCCCGTGGTAAATTTACTGAACTGTCTTTGAAAATTGTCTAATGGTTGAATATTTCTTTATTGTCTTTCAATTTTATAGGTGGTAACTCCGTGCTTTGCCGGTAATCTTGCTCACGAGTCGACAGTTATGTGTATTGCTCAAATCTATTTTTTGTTCCGTAGTTACAGAAGCGACATGTCTGCCGTTGGAATCTATAAAATCTCGTAGTTGGTATTCAGGTTGGCTTTCTCCATATACGAGTCGGAGGTTTGTTTTGCCGATACATCCCTTCTTTTATATTTTTCCGGTAAGGTACGCTGTTTTTCGTTCAGAGCGTTGTCTGTCTTTGAGGTCTATAGGCCTGGCACTCAGGGGAGGAAAATTTTGTGATGAGGGGGGTGCCCACCCGGGAAATCCCAATCTGGGGAAAATCGCGCCCTGGGGGGGGTCTTGTCTGGGAAAAAGTAAGCTTTTTAGAAATTTTTTTTATGATCCGCACCCAGATTCCCCATGCCCTTTAAAAATCTGAAAGTATTGAATAAATTTGGTAAATAGCTGATTGAAATTTTGCCCCCTTTTTTAACATTTTGCCAAAATAGTGTTTAACTTGCGGATTTACCTTTTTAAAAGGGGTACTATTCGAAAAAATTTAGCAAGGGGAAATTGAATTTAAAACAATATTGTGAATGCAGATCTTTAAAAATTTCAGTCCCTTATTTTTTTTTTTTGGACAAATAAAAAATTTACAGGGACTCTCCACCGGGACTGGTATTCGGTGGAAAAGAATTTTTTTTTAAAAGCTAATTTTTTTTAAAGATTGTTTTTTTTTTGTGAATTTTTTTTATCTTGAAATCATCGAGCCCTAAAATAGTTTTTTACATGTGCATTGCCCTTTAAAGTATTCACTTTTGTGGTTAAAAAACAAGGGCAGAACTGTGATAACCCCCATTCCCCCTAATATTGGTATAAAACTGGGGCGTTTTCTTTCCTTGTGTTGAATATATACAATTTTTTATTTGTAAAAGACAAAAATTCCTTTTTCAATAAATTTAATTCTAAATTCACGTTCGGTATGCCTCTAACCGAAAAAAAAACCATGTGAGCCCTGTGAATCATAACAATAAAAAATACAAATCTAAATCATCAACCCAAAAATCCTTCTAGCGCCCTTTTTGAAATAAAATTTTTTTTATCACTTTTAAAATTTCCCAACTAATCAATTAGTTTTATTTTTCTTCCTTACTGTTTTTTACCTTTTAATCATTAAAACCCCGCATAAAATTGTTTAAACTGTATTTTTCAACCGGGAAGCGAGGCCACCCAAAAAGTCCCGGGTTTTGAATTTTTTGACAAGATGGATCCTTTAAAGGATGAGCTTTCGGGAAATTTTTTTTAAAATTTATATATAATAATATATATTTTTATAATATATTATTATTATATATTTAATTTAATCTGTTTGATAAAATATGTTCAAAAAGTGATCGCATGTATTTATGGAGCAATTATTATTTTAATTTTTACCGAAAATGTTTTGAGATTCTTACTTTAATGTTTCAGGCCTAATTGGGCCATCTCAGGACTGGTTGGGTTTTTTGTTGACTGTTTGTTTTTCCCAATTAGGCCGAAACATTATTGTAGACTGTCTAAAACTTGTGGTAAATTTTTAAAAATAATATATATTTTTAATTATTATATAATATAAAAAATATATATTTTAAAATGTATGTAGGTATTAATTCCGGAAGGAGTTTTTTGGTACCCCTTTTTTTTCATTTTACAGTACTTTCCAATAGGAGCCCAAAAAAATCCGCCCCCCCATGATTTGACCTCTGCACATTCACTTTTTCTATTTTTATTTAAAGGTTGTCAACCCAACCGTAAAGGGATATAAAAATTGTAAATCATAGTATTGAAGTTATTTGTTAAACACCACAGTAAAAAAAGGGTTTTTTTTATCCCTAAATTTTCACGGGGGTCAATAAGGTGACCGTGAAAAAAGTAAAAAAGGGGTACCAGTGTTTTCATCGATTTTTTCAATAGTGGGGCAATAATTTTTTTTTTTCCAAATTTTCTCTAAAATTCTGGCTTTTTGGATTTTTTTTTAAAAAATGAAAACCCCAAATATAAAATTTGTGGAAGGTTGATGAACGGGGAAGAACAAGTAACAAAATTATAATCTATTTTTAGAAACAGTTTTTATCAAATCGGGGTCCGGATTTTATCTTGGGCAAGAGACAAAAAAACATATAACCTTTTTTTTCGTAAAACGATTTTTTATCATTTTCGCCAAAAAAGGGGCACCGGCACTCAATCACCTAAAAAGGGGTAGAGGGGTTTTTTTCAGTTATCAGCTCGGCCTTTTAGTTCTTAGTCAAACCTTCATCAAACCCTTTTGGGTAGCAGTAAAGCTAGCCATTTTAAGCCATCCGACGTCGTGAATGGAGCACTTCTGTCTACATAAAAATCGCAGATGCCGTTTTTAAACCTCCATTCCAGGCGTTTGTTTTTGCCTTATCGATCTTCGAAATATTGTCTAGACGTCAAGTTACCTTCTAGCCCCTGAAGAGATTTTAAAGTGCAATACCTAACTTTTATAACTTGATCTAAAAAAAAGAGTCTTTTAAAAGAACCGCTTTTTTTTTTTATTTTCAAAAACCCAAAAGGATATCTGAAACCATGACTAGGGACTTACAAAGAGAGGGCCCCCCGCGGACCTCCTCTCTTTAGCCGAAAGTATTTTTTTTTCCCCTTGTGATTCCAAACTGTCTTATGCAGGGGGGGTAAAATTGAGCTGGAGGATCATTTGAAGAGACCCCGAGATAATTAAAAGGTAAGTTTTTGGGCCTTTTTTATTACATCCAGTTGATTTAAATTTTCAATAGGTAGACATCACACCCCATTGAGGATTGTCACTTTCAGTCAGTCTTTGGGAAGTGGATCAGATAAGGGAAAACTTCTGTAACTGAGATTCCACCAAGGAGTAAGATTGTCTTTTTTCTCAATATATTTTCTACTCCCACTACTACTTTTTAGTTTTAGCGCTTTCCAACTCAACACTTCTCGTGTTTATTTTTTTTTGGCAAACAAAAATGGATTTTGAAAAAGAATATAAAAATAATTTAACAACCCCTGTTTTGCATTTTTCCCTTATCAACATATGCCATATCACGCCCACAAAATCATATTTAATTTTTGAGAATATGCATTTTTTTGTATTTCAGTCAGAGAGTTTTTGACTTAAAAACCCTAAAAAAATGTTTTCTTCAATCCAGACAACCCTTTTTTGATTGTCATGAGTTAATGGAAAAAGTAATTTGAGAGGAAATGAAAAACATTTAGGAAACATAGTTTGCTTTTTTTTTTTTTTTGGGGTCAGGATGTGTAATCTATTACAGTCCCCCCCGGATAATTGCAAAATTTAATCGCACTTTGGTAATCACAATATTCCTAAGCAGGAAATAATTCATAAAAAAAGTCATGGTTTAATTGCAAAAAAATTTCGGTTTTTTAAAAAGTGGTAAATTCAAGAAATCAAACAGTATATCATGTTTTAAATTTTTTCATGGAATAAATGGCGGGTTTGAAGAATCGAGAGGAGGGGGATTTTAATGCTACAGATGTGTCACCACTTGTTAGAGCCGAAAGAGGGGGGGCCCCTGAGTATGGGTTTGTGACGTCCGGTGGCCATTAAATAGAAAGGGGTGGGGCTGGTATAATCTTGAAAACAGGTTATAAAGACAGTTATAAAGGAAGACGGGGCGATATCCTTTGTTTTAGATTAACAACTGGCATTGTGACCAATGAGTTTTGGGGGAAAAGGTTTTTTGTCTCTCTTGGGCAACTTTTTAACTCTGAAAAATGTTGAATTGTTGGAAAAAAAGATTGAAATTTTTCCAAATTTTAATAAGATATCGGCTTGCTTATAGTGCTTTTGGTTTGACAAATCTCAGGGGGCGCCTTTGGTTTTTTTTTTCAATCAAATTGCTCTATATGTGGTTTTACAAAGAATATTTTTACTTTTTTTTGGGGTTGACAATAAAATGGTAAATTTTAAAATAGTGGACGGGAAACTAAATTTTTCGGTTAATCCCAAAAATTTCGATGCCCCCAAGGGTTTGGTTTTTCCTAAGGGGGACTGTCCTAAATCTTGAACAAAAAAACTATCATATGGGATTGATTATAGACAGTTTGGGTTTTTTCGGGAATTAAAATTTCCGTCCTCCCTTGCCAACTCTACTTTCCCTTGAAATTTAAAAGAAAATAGCCAAAAGGTTTGGGACTTAATTTTCTTTTTTTTTTCCAAAAGGACAATAGTCATAAGGTAAAATTTTTTTTTTAAAAAACCCCCTTTTACAGATAAGATAAAATGTTTTTTATTTTTTTAAGAGTTTAGAAAAAAAAACTTGCACATGATGTTTTATTTTTTTTTTTGTTTTTATTTCTTTTGACCCCCAACTCAGGGGCCGGGAAAAGTGTGCAGAAAAAAGTTCCATACAATGATTCATTTTTTTAAGTATGACATTAAAAAAAATCATAACTTTGTATACGTTTACCACATTTTGCCCCCTTCAAAATGCTTCAAACCCATATTTTGGTGGACAAAACACATTTGCCACAAAAGATGAGACCTCAGTCTGTTAGGCGAAATACAAATTTCAGGAAAAGGGACAACACTTTTTAACCGTGAAAACCCTATTTTTTTTTGTTTTTAAAAATTTTTCTTGGCAGGGGACTTCGCCCAATAACACTATTTTAAACCTTCCTCTTATATTTTGATGATATTCATTGATGAGCCATTCACATTTGAAGCCCCGTTTGTTTTTTTTTTTTGACAAAATGTAAAATTTTGTGGTTTCCGGGGAAAAAATTAAAAAATAGTTTTTGGGGGATTATACTTTTGACTCGCATTTTGCCCAAAATTCCCTTGCTGTAATGTTTATCAACTTTTTTTTTTTAAAATTTAAATTGCATTTGCAAGGTTGGGGAATTTTTTATATTTTTTTGAAATGAAAACCCTTTTTTATATGTCCAAAAGTAGTGATAAAAAAAATTTTTTTTGTATTTTTTTGGGCCGGGGTGTAGGATTTAAAAGAGTTGGTTAAAAACGTTTACTGAAAACCCTGGTTTTGTATCTATTTTTTACCCAAGCACAGTTAAAACATTTTAAAAAATTTTAGACAATATGTCTGCCTTTTTCAAACTTTTTTTTTTTTATTTTTCTTGCATTTTAACCCAATTTTTGTTTGGGGTTTATTAAAAATGGCTTCTTCATGTTTTTTGTCAAACTGAAAAATTGTTGACTGTCATCTTTTCCCAAAAAAAATATACGGGTCCCGATTTTGTTGCTGCTCCGATTTGTTCCCTCTACGACTCTGGAGGTACCCAAAGCTGATACATCATTGTCTCTGGAACCTAGTGCTCATTCCCCAACCAGTCAAGCCTCTCCACAACTATCACGACAAAACCTCTTCCCCAGTCTGGGACCCAGGTTCAACCCGAATCAAAAACCCTTTTGAAAACCAACTTTTTACGTGCAATGGTGAGTCATTTTTTTTGTCATTCTTCTCCTTTGATATTTGTGGGATCAATTTTAATTTACCCCATTCCTTTTTAAAAGAAAACTTCCCCCCCCTCCAGGTGCGCATTTGTGTTATTGCATTTTTTTTGTTTTTGCAGTGCGCGTCGCAAATACGCTACCATTTACATAACAACCAAATCCAATTTTTGATAGGGTGGACATCTTAAAAATCTAAACCCAAAATGTGTGATGATATCATGAAACCAGCCATAAAAAGTTCATGTTTTTTTAGGGGGTTTTTTTTTTTTTGCTGAAATAGACTTAAATTGTTGTATTGTAAGTGTTAAAGGGTTTTTTTTTTGTTACAACCCATCTATATATTAAAACTGTTTCTTTTGTATTTCTAGATGCTTAAGGTTTTTTTCACAGACCAGCGGGAAACTTAACGAGAATCAGAGTGATAACATTTTTTATTAATCTTGAAAACCTAAACAGATAGTGATTGGGGAGCATTTAAAGAAAACACATTTTTTTTTAATTTGTCGGTACAAAAAATTAATTTTGAAAATGTCTGCTGTGAAAAACCCCTTTTTGATTTCCGGGTTCAAATTTTTCTTTATTCTAAATTTTTGGGGTGTCCTTTCAAGGGCAATGAGATCATTAAAATTTTCGTCCAAATTAATGGGGGTGTAGATTTGATGAAACAATTTTTTTCGATTGAAAAGCAGTTTTCACAAAATTTGCGAGGGTTTTTTTACGCATTTTATTTTCCTAACTTACCTGGTCAAAAAACAAAGCAAGACTAAAATTTTTTTTCTTTTCTGAACAGTGTGTTTGTTATTAAAAATATTTCCGCATATACATTTTCATATTTTTTCCCAAAAAAATATAAATCGGATTAATTGCGGGGCTCAACGTTCGGGCAGTTGGGGGGAAGCTTTAAGGAATTTAAAAAAGCGATGCTCAACCCGGGTCGGGGGGACGTTTGATTGAGTCGCTTTTTTTGTTCTCCAGCCGGTGAGTTTTTTCCCCACCCCCTCAATGACAAAGAAAGTCTTGTTATGACTATGAAAAATGTTATTTTTACTTTTTTTACTATATTAATTGTTATTATTGCGCCTGTTTTTTATTATTTTATTTTTATTATTTTTATTTTATTTTTATTATTTTTTATATTCCCCTTCATGCTTCTATTACTATTTTTGTATTTTAATTTTGATTGTTGTAATAATTTATGTGAATTAAATTTTGTCGTTTGGGCCAAAGGCCTACAATAAACTAAATGAAAGTTAGTTTTTGGTAGGACGGGGGCTATTTCTTGTTTGTTTTTTCCCATGGGTCGAGAAGCTTTTTTTTGGAGAAAAAATTTTTTTGCTAACGTAAAAAACATGACGTTACCATTCCCCGCTATATGACCCCTCCAAGGGGTGGGGGGGGAAAAACCCAAAATTCTTTTGACATTCTGCGTTTTTTTTCCGCGAAACAAAAAAGGACAATCATGATTCAGATGAGACTTCATGTTTACTTTTTCCGATTTTTTGTTCAATTTTGATTTAAAAAAGGGGAAAACCCTGACCCATGAAGGGGTGGTTGATCTATTATTTCATTTCAAAACAAAAATTGGCGTCTTTTTCAGGGGATTTGTTATGTGGGCAGGGGGCTCCCAATCTAACTACCTTTTCCCAAAAGGGAAAAGAGGGTAAAAAAAGTATATAACAAGAAGGATTTACAGTTACTTGCCGGGCCCAAAAATTTAAAATGCTATTCCTCTCTACCTGTCATGTAGCTGATGTGATAAAGATCTGTCATTGATTTATTTTTTCATAGTTCATAGCATGATTTGCTTTTTTTTTCTTCTTTTTTTTTTTTTTAGAGAAAACAAAAAGCAAGGAGACCCCCTCCATACGGGGACAGTTGCAAAAAAAAACTCTCAAGGCATTTGATAGGAAACACAAAGATGAACAGAAGTTTTCAGAGGCCCCTTAAAAAAAGCCTGTAAAGGGAAAAGGGGTAGAACAATGGAGAAACTCAAAAAAAAGGGCATTTTTTTTTTTAAAAACACTAAAACAATTCAATGTTTTTCGTGAGGGCACAAGGTCACGAAGTTTTTTTTTGTGTGTGGCTGTAAGGGGTTTTTTTTCTTGGGCGAAAAATTTTTATGAACAAAAAGAAATGTAATGAGCATGCTCTGGTACGGGGTTTGTAAAAAAATTTATCCCGTGGCTCCCCAAAGGCAAGTAAAGAAATAAAGGAAATATTCTTGACAAATTTCGGAATGAGAAGGGGGGAAATTTTTGTGTCGATCAGAAAAGCATAGTATTGTTAGGAACAAATTTTTGGGGGTAAAAAAATTCAAAGAAGGGAAAAAGTTTAATGGTTGTTTTCGCATCTTAGGGAAATTTTTTTTAAAAATAGGAAAAAGAAAAAAATCAACCTTCTTTCTCTGGAGGAGTGGGGAAAACGTTTTTAACTTTAATGAAATATCGCAAACATTTTTTTGAAATGACTTTTTAAAGAGGATGGGGCATTGAAAGCAGGGTTGAAGCTTTCAAAGGGTTTTTTATTGAAAAAGTTAAATTTAATTTCTTAAAAGGGAATATATAATGCAAAAAAAAATGGAAAATCCGCAGAGAAGATTTTTTCAAAACTTTCCCCCCGGATTATAAAATTGGGATAGTAAAATTTTTTTTTTAGCCCAAATTTTAATGGAAGCAAGAGAACAATTTGAAAAACCCCAAAAAGTGCCATTTGAGAATATAAAAGAAGCCGGCAATTTTTTTACTGAAGAGAGGTCCGTATTTGGAGGAGGGAAACAATTATTTATTTTAAAAGTTTTTGTTAGGCTTCGCAATGTCACGAGCTAGGCTTTAAATGTTTTAAAGCGAGGGAGGCGGAGAACCCCAAGGATGTTTTTTTAAAAGACGGAATGACAGATTAGGTGTATGGTTGATCCCCCGCTTTTACAACATTCACTGATCCCTGGGAAAAAGCTTACTTAGAAGTATAAGCTGGCCCATCGTCTGGGAAAGGGGGAACCCAAGATTTGGGCCCTGTTTTTGTACCCAATGACACAATTCACCCCTTAAGGGAAAAAATTGCACAGGACGTAAAGCGTTGAAATTTTTCAACAACCCCTTTTCTTTTTCCAATACGGAATTCCCAAAAATCATGTAAGTGGGTTTTTTCATTGCCATAAATATGCACTTCCTTTTAAAGGATTTAGAAAACCCCCCGTTTTAGCTATAAATTAGGCACCGAGCTTCGACATTTTTGCCTTTCTTGGTCCCACAACACGAGGAGATGTCTTCTATCGACATATGGGACCAGGAATCAATCACAAAAAAAATTTATCAGGGCCCCCTTTCAAACAGAAAAAACAGAAAATGGTCCCCTTTTTTTTGGGGAAAATTTATAAATCAGCATCGGTCACTGGGAAAGGGGGAAATTGTAACATTGAAACAAAGGGCTTTTGTAGGAAATAGAGACTCAAAAGCAAATTTGGAACACCATGTAACAGCGCCCAAAACAAGAAGAAAAAATTTTTATGGTGAAGCGGGTGCCAAATCGCTTACGTGTTTTTCCAAAAACAAACTGAACCCAAGAGGAATTTAAGCAAAAAAACGGAGATAAAGTCCCCGGGCAGATGAGGATACAGAAGAGTCAACTATTTTTTAAAAAATTTGTCGAAGATGTTTCGCACATGGTTCAAGGGGACATTACCAGAAATCGAAAATTATTCTTCTTTAAAAACACACAGGGGATTTTTTACAAAAGGAATCCTGAAAGGACACAATTAGTTTTTGGTGAAGACAAAAAATTTTAATGAAAAAAAATAAATATAAAGGGGAAAAAAGCGTTTTAATCGGTGTAATGACAAACTGAATTTGTTTTTTTATTTCCCTTTATTGTAATTTTATAGTGTTATTTTTCATATTTTGGGGGGTTACAAAACGTTTTTCTTTAAGTACAAACTGTTATCATTGCAATACCTTTTTTATATTATAGCCATTCATTTTCTCAGCTTGAGAAAAATGCTTTTTTAAACCATAGCTGTCCACCGTTCTGTTAAAAACGGATTTTGTTTCCGTTTTGACTTCCCCATCAGTAAGTGCTTTTTTTTTAGTTCAAAAACCGTATTTTGTAATTTTTTTTACTAAATTTTTGGGTAAAAAAGCCTTTGAGCCCAAAAAAAATTAAAATTTTTATTGATCCTATAAATTTCTATTTCTAACTCTATTGTTTTTTTTATTATTTTCAATTTATGGTGTCCCCGTGAGAGCAAATCTCCTTTTTGAGCTCTTTAATTTGAAAAAATGCCTCTATCAAAATGATTTTCAACAATTAAAAAAGTTCCATTTTGTTTTTTAAAGACGCCCGTATTTTACTCAAACCTTTCAAATGATGAGATTTTAGATATGGTGTTAGCCCGTATACTTTGAAAATTTTAAGACATATTGATACTTTTTTTACTATTTGTTACAAATATTTTTTAATTAAGAATAAAATTAAAAACCACCTTTTTGTTGGAAGGGATTCAAAAAGAAAATCAATTTTTTATTGATTAAAAAAACAATGCTTATTTTTCCTTTTTTTAATTTATGAAAAATTAAATTTTTAAACCCTTTTTAAAAACATCTTACTGATTTTAATTTTTTTTTTCAACAAATTTTGTAACGGTTTGGTTTAAGAAAAATAAGTATACTCCATTTTTTAAGGGTGTGTTTATCTTGTAAAAATAAAGAAGTAGGGAAATTCCTAATATTTAGAGGGCTTTTTTCTAAAACTACTATTATAGTTACACTTACAGACCTTTTTTTGCATGAAAAAAAAAAATATATGCAATCGTCTACTTTTTATCTGAACTCACCTAATTTTTACCCAAAACGCCCTCCCCAAATGAGTACCAGGTTGTATTTTTAGATTTCTAACCCTCTTAAATTTTTTCATTTTTTTACAATTGTGCCTTTTGTTTGGTCCTTATCAAAGTTAGCGTTGAATTCTTTTTTTTATATTTTCCGTTCGTTTTGATCTCATTTGGAAAGCTTTCCCCCTCGGGCAGGGAGGTAACCCCTGTGTTTCATCCCCCCTTTTATCTGTTTTCCCAAAAGCTTTCAGTCTTTTGTCTTGGAATAGATACTTGTTTTTTTCCTGGCCCCGCCCGGGGTCCTGCGGGAGGGGGCTCCCAAAGCAATTTATTGTTTTGGGGGGAATATTTTTTTCCGTAATCACTCTCTGTTTTGTATTAGTAATTTTTTTTTTAAAGTAAATGTAAGCATTTGAGTGTGTTCCCCTTTGTTGGAAAATTTTTTTCTTTGTGTCCGGATTAAGATTATAGGTGATCTCAACTAAGTACATTGGTGAACGCTCTTGAATCTACATCTGATCCCCATTTTGTTCCCAGTTCCCCTATGCTTACTTTTTTCTTGGGTGCTTCAATGTAATTCTAGAACTTTTTTTTTATCCATTTTTTTCCCCCCTTTTTTTATGGCGCGATATAACCAAATGTTTGCAAGCGCCGTAAAACCCTTAAAAACAAACAACAACATTTTTGGAAAGTGCATTTTAACGATTTAAATGTGCGGGGACAAACCCCAAAAATTGGCAACATTTTTACTGCCTCTGTCACCAAACTTTTTTTTAGTAATATAATTAAAAAAAGGCTGATTTATATGTTTGCGTTCGTTTTAAGGGGGGGGGGGGGGGGGGGGGGGGGGGGGCCCCACACATCGTCCCCCCATCCCGGGCCAAAAAGAGCGTTCCTTATTTTATTTTTTTAAAGTTTGGCAGCTATGTAGAATTCGAAAGAATCAATAGGGGGAATAAAAAGTCTTTCTACTAACCCTAACTTAATTGGCCAATGTAGCTTTATGTTCAGCATTTTTTTTGAACCAAGTAAAATTTCACTATTCTTTTTAGATAATTTTTAAAAGTTGCAATCTTTAGAGGGACGTCAAAAAAATGACCCCCTGTGCATTTAAAATTTCATTTTTCTTTACCCTCCCTTAATCAGAATAAAAAAATTAATAAGAAAAAAAATGCAGAAAAAAAAAAAAGTTAAAAAAAAAAAAGGGGGGGGGGGGGGGGGGGGGAAAATTTAAAGTTTAAAAAATTATTTTTTTTTGTTAAATTTATTAAAGATTTTTTAAAATTTTTGTTACATTTATGGGTTTTTTAAAAGAATTAAAAAATTTTTTAAGCAAAACATTGGGTTTTTTTAATTTGAGGGTTTTTTTTAAATAAAACGTTTCTATCCTTTTATGTTCATGTACACATACAAAATCAGCTTTTATTGGTACCAAAGACTTTTTTGTGAACATGGATAAAGTTTTTTTAGGCTTTTGAATGAAAAAAAACCTGCAATATATTTGTAACTTTTATCGTTGGGATCATTTTTTTCGGTCAAAAGTAAATTAATTTTTTCACGGCTGATTATCATAAAACCCCAATGAGCCCGTGCGGGTATCTTTTAAGGGGCACCGAAAAAAACGTTGGTTTTCAATTCATAACTACTCCAATTTAAAAAATGAGCTGTAAAGAGACTTTTTACAATGACTCTGCTCCCCCAAAATAAGATTGGTGGTGGGGGGGGGTTTGGGTTAAAGAAAAAAGAAAATTTTGTGAAATTTTAAATAATGAATTTGGATTTAAGGATTGTGTTAAATTTGTATTATAATATTTTGGGGGGGGTTAAATTAAAGGGCGGGGGTAGTTCGTTTTTTTTGTTGTTTCCAACTTGTTTTTGTTTTGCTCGGGGTGGGTTAAGGGTTTTGTCCGGGGGGCTGGGGGGGAAACAGTCAAAATTTTTGTTCGAGTTTTGGGAGATTTTATTTTTCCCTTGTAAAAAACACTGTCTGTTTAATGCTCTTTATTTTTTTTGTTTAAATTATTTATTTTTGTAACATTTGATGATCCCCTTTTTTTGGGACCTGTGCCCTTTTGTCTGAAGAGACTTTTTTTTTGATCCAAACTAAGTACTTTTTTATGTGGCCTTGGAATCTACTTTTTTCCTTTTTGAAACAAATCCCCTTTGCCTTACTTTTTCTTGGGGGCTCTAAATTTTAGTTCCCAAAATTTTTTACTATCCCTTTTTTTTTCCTTTTTTTTTGGCGCTGAATGACCCCTTTAATGTGTTGCACGCCGGGAAAACCCTTAAAAACAAAACAAAAAAAAACCAATCCCCTTTGTGGTATACAACAACAACAAATAAATCCTCTGCCCGGTCCCTTCTATCTCGATCTTAACCGGGGGCCAGGGTTTCTAAAGGGGTCGGGGGCGCCCAAAAAAAAGGGGCCGGGGCAACTGGGAATATTTTTTCCCCGTTTTTGAGTCCCAGGGGTTATTTTTCCCCGAGCGCCCTCTGAGGGATGGACCTTCCCCGGAGTTGTAAAAGCTTTTTTCTCGGGCCCCTTCCTCTACGCCACTGGGACGGATAAGCTTCGACACTTTGGCCTGAAGCTCTTAATCTTAAGGATTTTTTTTTTAAAAAATTGGTGGTAGCTCACTTGAAAAAAGCACTTTAGGTTACACATATATAAAAATATACTGGGGCCCCAAAAGGGGTTTTTTTTAAAGTGGTCTCCCTAAAAAATGTTTTTTCCAAAAATTTTCCTTAAAGCTACAGAAACACTTTTGTAAAAAAATTGGGGGGCCGAGTAATTTTTTTTTATACCATTGTGATCACAAGCATCCCCAAAATTTTGTTCATAAATCATTTTTAGGGGGAAACAAAATATACTCATTTTTTAAAAAGATTGAACAGTTTAATCAATTTTAAAAAGACAATGCTTGGGCCCCCCCATTGGTGCATTTACAGTGGGTCACCTTAATAGTGGTTGATACTTATATATTATATTATATTTATATATATATATTATATATATAAAAAATCCCCTTCCCCAAATACAGCAGTTAACAGATTAAACACCAATCAACGACCCATTTAGGGGCAGCTCATTTTTTTGGATTAGGGACCCAGGGGAAAAATTTTGCCAAAATAAAAGAATCTGCGTAGTTCTTTCTTTTTTTTTTTTGTTTTGTTTGTTTTGTTTTTTTTGTTTTTGTTTTGTTTTTTTGTTTTTGTTTTTTGTTTTTTTTTCTTTTTTTTTTTTTTTTTTTGCCCTTTTGTTTTTTTTTTTTGTTGTTTTTTTGGGGGGGGGAGGGTGTTGTTTTTTTTTTTTTGTTGTTGGTGGTCTTTGGGGGTTTGGGATTTTTTTTTGGGGGAGGTTGGTAATGTTTTTTTTTTTGTTTTGTTTTTTGGGTTTTTTTTTTTGCTAAAGATTTTATTTTTTTCAAGTTGGGAATTTATTTTTGATAATATAATACTTTTTCGGTGTCTTTAAAACAAATTAGAAAGCATAGCAAAAATTTCCTTTACTAACTAAAAAAAAATAATTTACCTGTGTTGACTTAAACACACAAATACACACCACACTCCCCCCAAAATAAACACACACACACAAAATACTTAACATCATAGATAAGAAAACCCCTGTTCAAATGGCTCCAGGTTGAATTTAATTGCTAAGCGTTTTTATCCGGCGATTTTCGCCCACCTTTTTATCTGGTGTTACAATATGATCGGTAAATATTTCGTTTTCAATGGAAAGTTTCAAACAAATAGTATACTCAGTGAGCCATTCTCGTCTCATTGGGGGGATGAAACTGGTAATTGATGAAAACCTAAAAAAAACTAACAGTACATTGGACTATAGTTATAACTAATAGATAAATGAGCCACTCCATCCCGAATAATTCTGAAACCAACGTGAGTTTTTAAAATTTGGGACGAATGCAACCTTGAATGCGCCCAAATCTCTTTAAAATGGGTCCAAGCCAAGAGCAACACGTAATACGAGTAATTACGCTTGCCAGTTATTCATTTTCCATATGATGACAGCGAGAGAATGTGAGTAAAGAGCCTTTCCAAGGGCCGCACCGCTGACATGGTAGTCAAACCAGGGACCTAGATACAGGTCTAAAGTTGAATGCCAAATCAAAAAACCTCAAAGCTCAAACCAAACCAAACGCTTCGACTTATATTTACGTCAGTGCCATGACCATTACACGCAATGTGCCAACAATTACGCTCCGTTTACTCCAAATGACCGGTTTTTAAACTTTCAACAGTATGGGGGCTTGCAAATCACAATGTCAGATTCACTTGCCAAAATACGGGGTTGGTTTGTCTTGGGCGACAAGGATTAACTCAACTGGTAACCGACACACATTTCGACTTACATTATGAAGATTGGGCAATTTTTTTTTACAAAAACCCTTTTTTTGGGCTTGCACCGGGGCCCAACGTACAACAAAAAGCTGACGCTTTTATTTTTATTTTGCGTACAAATCATACGTGATTGCAAGAGAAAAAAATCATGACCCCGTCGAACTGTGCGGTTTATATAATAAGTATGATGCAATTCATTGAGATTAATACTTATAACGACAATTGCTTATACCCCTTTAAAAATTTATGAAAAAATTTATAATCTACCATTATACCTTAAATTTTTTCGAAATTTCTTGATTTTAAAAAACTAAAGTGATAAAAATGAGCTATAAACCTTTTTTTTTAAAAATATTTTTGGAGCTGATATTTAAAAAGCTCTCTCTCTCTCTCTTTCTCTCTCTCTCTCTCTCTCCCCTCCTCTTTTCTTCTCTCTCCTCCTCTCTCTCTCTCTCCCCCACAATAAAATGAAAAAAGGGAATTTAGGTTCTAGCTTCAGCCCACCACCCTGATTGGCGTATTACTTACTTACTTAACCCTCTTCGGCCTTGGGGCAATGGGGCATCCCCAACACCCCCCTTTTTTTTGCGATGGGCTGCTTTTTGCGTGGGTGTATTCCCGGACAGGCCTCTTCCTTTAATTTTTCTCCCCCGGTCCTCGCCAGGTTTCTTTGGGTCTTCCCCGCTTTCTTCCCCCTCTGGTCCAAATACAAGGTGTCTTGGGAATGACCCTTTTTTCCATTCTGGCCCCAGACCCAGCCAAAGCCATCTTCTTCTTTTTTTGGGATAAGCTAGTGCAGAGCTTTCTTTTTTAGATCCACTGTTCTTATTTTTTTTAGGCCAAAATAAATTTAAAAAATTCTTTTTAAACATTTTTTTTCTAAAGGCTTCTTGTTTTTGTATTAAAGGGGGATGTCCCTTTCCCGTTTCACTTCCAAAAGCAGTACACTTAAAATTGCTCTTGAAAATTTTTTTTTTTGCTTTGTCTTTCTATTATTTGCTTTTATTGCGTTTTTATGTCTGGGGAAAAGTTTTTTTTGGATAAACAACCCTTTCTTTTTTTTTAACCCCCTATTTTAAATGGTAACAAGCAATTGAAATTTTTTTTTACCGTTATAAAAGCCCAAATTACGCATGTTCCACGGTCCTTATCCTTGAAAGGACTTTTTTTTTTTTTTAATAAATAATTTATTAACTCACTTGAAATTTTTTTCCCCTTTCGATTTTAATTTAAAGTGAACGTGGAGAAGAGTGAAGTGTCGGCCACGTCAAATAGTTTGACTATCCCTATCGATTTCAACGTTAACACTCTAAAAGAGGGGGCTTTTTTGGTTTTATGGTATGACACTCGTTTTCATTGGAAAGACCCTTTACTCCATTCCTTACCACCTTCAGAGTAAAATGAGTCCCCCGTAAGCATTTTTTAGTAATCCAGTTGATGTGTGCTTGCATATTTTTCATCAAAAAATCCCTATAAAACTTCAAGAAAAAAACAAACATTAGATTCACACCCGATACTCTTCGTCTTTAGCAGCTGGCGGAGCTTTTTTGTTGCTGCTGCCCTCCGGACGTATGCCCGGAGTTTCATCCCCAGACTCTTTTTTTTTCCGACGGGCCCCTTTCTCTTCTCGCTGCCCATGAACAAACGGAGTTTGGACTGAAGTCTACCGGTGGGGGTTTTCATCACCGGGAAAAATTGTATTGGCAGGGGGGGGCCTTTTTTTTCTCTAGAAGGCACCAATGGCTGTCGTAATTTTTAAAATTGAAAAAAACCATTTTTATAAAAAGGGATAAATATGAATCACGCCACTGGGATATACTTGGGAGTAATTCCGATGAAAAAAAAAGGGGTTTTTATAGTCAAAAATTAAAGGGGTCGATGGCCCCTGTGGATAAAAAACTCTCAAAAATTAAAAGTCTCAATTTTTCCCCGATTGACGGATCAAAAAGTAGAATTTTTGTCCGCCGTCGTAAAAAACGGCTTCAGATTTTTTGATCCACAGATCACGATAATGTTTGGGATCATTTTAAAAGTTTTTGTAAAGGACAAAAACTAAATCCTCATATTTCTGGCAATTTTACTCAACTTTTTGCACCTGAGTTCACCATGACAAATAACGTTTTTGGAACGACAGATCACAAATTTTTCATAAATGGAAATAAATTTGAACCGTTGGTGGTAGTGGTAGACACGCCCCTTTTTTGCCGTTTTTTAAAAGCTTTGTAACAGCGTTGTTTTTTGTCAAAAAATATAGTTCACGACAAGCGTCCCCCCTTTTTAAAGTGTTTTTTTGAGAAAAAACCAATGCGCTTGAGCACATTAAGTAAAATAGGGGTTATTTTTAAAAGCCATTTTTTCTTTCGCTTTTTTAGGCTGAGACTTTTCTTCCCTTTTTTCTTCTTCTTCTTCTTCTTCTTTTTCTTCTTCTTCTTCTTCTTCCTTCTTTTTCTTTTCTTCTTCCTTCTTCTTCTTTTTTTTTAATAAGGCAAAAAATTGTTGGCACAGCTTCACCAATTCCCAAAGATTCTTTTCTCGTTTTGATTGGCCCATGCTCTTGCTTCATGTTGCCCCCCCCCTCTTCAGCCTGCTTTCTTTGAAAAACAATTTCTCTTTAAACCCTCTCTCCTTTTCTCTCCTCTCTCTCTCTCTCTCTCTCTCTCCTCTTCTCTCTCTCTTTCTATCTATCTATCTCTATCTATCTATCTATTCTCTCTTGCTCCCATTCCCTCATAGGCAATCTTCTGCAATGCTTGTAATTGCGCTATGTTTTCTGTGGTATGACTCTGCCTTTGGTCGATGACCCGGGTTCGATATCTTTTTTTTTGTCCCCAAAAAATGGCCTTTCTACATTCCCTCCCATACCTGGCTTAAAATTTTTTTTTCTTGTCGTTAAAATGTTATTTTGTCATCAAAAAATTGAAAATTCCCTAACAGGTTCATGCCCTGGTCCATATTTTTTTTGGTTTGGGCTAGGGAAACCTTGAAAAAGTTTGGAGCATGCTAGTAAAAAATGATCTATATAAATGTTTGTTTCCTTTGGGGGTTTTTTTTTTGTTTTGTTGTTTTTGTTTTTATTTTTTTTATTTTTTTTTTGGGGGGGGGGGGGTTTTGTTGGGGTTTGGGGGTTTTTTTTTTTATTTTTTTGGGTTTTTTTTTCTTTTTTTTTTTCTTTTTTTTTTTTTTTTTTGTTTTTCATGTTTTTGGTGTGACCCTTCAAATTTTTTGATGGTTTGTTAAGCGACGACTTTTTTTAAAAACCCAAAATCTCCCAAAAAAAAAGCGGACGGACAGCGGCTTCATAAAAAAAGTACTCATATGATAAAGAAAACTTTTATTTATTGTTTTTTGGGAAAGTTTTAAAAAAAAATGTCGGGGCGGGTGAGAATGATTTTAACCTGTATGAGTTTAGGGGGAAAAAAGTAGAAGAAACCTTGAGAAAAGGAGGAAAAGGGGGAAAGAGGAGGGGGAGGGGGGGTGAAAGGCCATAAGGATGATGTTTTTTTTTATATATATTTATATTATATATAATATATATATAAATATAATATATAATATATATTTATAAAACAAACATTATTGTTTTAAAAATTTTTTTTA
>NW_027622802.1:0-11569 GCF_034508935.2 Berghia stephanieae
GGCAGCCGGGAAAAATCTATTCAAAGTGACCGTGGTCCAATATACGACACAAGTTTGATTTATTCTCGCGCTATGGAATTAATGGCTTGTCGAGATTTTGACATGGAGTCTCTCTTTAAATATGAACTGGCACCATTGCCGACATCTTTATTCAGTGACAATGGAGACATGCGTACTGCTACTACAAAAGCTGCTCTGAAGATAAATCTGCAAGAAACTGTCTCTGCTCGTGGGGGACAACATCCTGAGATCGTGATCTTAGATGGATGCGCACTTCTTTATTGTGTAAACTGGCCATCCAAAGGAACCATCCAAGACTATGTCAATAGTTTTTGGACACTCTTATTGCCGAAAATGGACAGAAGTGACGTGCACCTTGTCTTTGACAGATACCATGATTTCAGCATCAAAAGTGCTACTCGACAAAGTCGCAGCATAAAAGTTCGAACGGTACACCACCTTACATTACATACTCCTCTGCCTGCTCAAGCCTCAATTCTTGCCTGCACTGAGAAACAAAAGCAATTGATTAGCATACTCTGTACGGAATTAATGTCCAGGGCTGTAACTCAACACGTGAAAGGCGTCTCGTTATCACAGGACACGAAAATGCTCCTCTCCAAATTAAAAAATGGAAAAGTCTCCACAAGGACAGACTTGGAGACGACACACGAGGAAGCGGATGTCATTATGGTGCAACAAGCAATGCATGCTGCTTCATTGACCAAGGTTGTTAAGGTGGTTAGTGACGATACGGATGTCTTTGTACTGTTAGTTCATTTCTACCACAAGCTTGACTTGGACTCCAGCCACTGCTCGATGATGATGAAAGCTACAAGTGGGGACCGTGGACTTGTTGACATTGGGAAAACGGTCTCGAGAAATCAAGAAATTGCGCCTTATCTTCTTGCAGCACATGCGCTATCTGGCTGTGATACTGTGGCTAAACCGTATGGTATAGGGAAAAACACAGTCATCAAAATTCTTCATAAGGGACACAGACTGGACAACCTTGGTCTTTGAAAAACGCCCCCAGATTTACAACCAACAGATTTTGGATGGATGAAGTTAGCAGCAACCAAATCACTTGTTCCAACCACAGTGCCAAGCAACACACAGAGTGTAACGCCCGAGTTGTTAGAGACTATTCAATGCGGATGTTCTTCTGAACAACCTTGTGTATAATCAATCAACATGTGGCTGTGTTGCCGCGCAGCTTCCATGCACAATATTTTGTAAATGCCATGATCGTGAGTGCTGTCAAAATCGCCTTTATCAAGCTGCTTCCGTGTCAAGCGATGAAGACATTGATGATGAGTGATTTAGTTTACCAGAGATACATGTCAGATATGCCGAAAATTATCATTCTATTGTTTGTCCTTCAGTAAATATCAATGTAAAAAAGCAAAGGCGAAGAAACTAAAGACTCAAAACAAGGCACGGTCTTTCTTTATGGAGACTCGCTCCGTGTTTTTGTGTGATCTGACACCTTTTCCACAAAAAATGTCAATTTTGATTATCCCAATTATACTTTCACCGCTGTAGGAAATTTAAATACCAACAACTAGCATAAATAACATAAATTCTGTATTGGTCTTGTCAATGCCTTCAATTTGATACAAAACACGGCTATATTTGGGTCATTTTACGAGACCATCTTGGCAGTGACCTTGACCTTTTGGATAGTTTAAATTGCTAATAACTTGTCAACTATTCGGCCATTTTAAAAATAGAAGTATTTTTGTAATTAATTTGACTAAATCTTTCATTCTGTATAATATAAAAATGATTTTTGAGGATTTTTAAAAATGACCTTTTCGTGACCTTTGTGACGTAATTTCTCAAAATGCTCAATGTCCTCAGGGCAGCACTATTCAGACATTTAATCTTGAGATGTTCAACTTTGATAAAATGCAAAAAAAAATTTGGCGGACGCTTTTTTTGGGTTATGGTTAAAATCTTGATTTGGCAACCAGACTAATGGATATCACCATCTGCTCTATTTTATTTGCAACACATTAAGGTCATATCAGCGCCAGTAAAAATGAATAAAATGGGACAGTAAAACGTTCTAGAATTACAATTAAAACACCCAAGGAAAGGGAAGACAAAAGGGGAATTGGTTCAAATAGGAAACAGATGTAGATTCCAAGAGCACACTAATTTGACACCACCTAAAAGTCTCATCTAGACGCAAGCAAAATCCCAATTTTTGCAAAAATTTTGCAGAGTTGCGATTAATTTTCCTAAAACCCATAATTCGTTCATGAAAGAGAAAGGTATTTGTTTGTTTTTAAGGGTTTCACGGCGCTTGCAACAAATGTAAGGTCATATGAGCGCCAGTAAAAAGGAAGAAAATGGGATCTAGTAAAATTTCTAGAATTACAATTAAAGTACCCAAGAAAAAGGAAAGAACACGCTATCAGTGTACTTATTTTGAGATTATCTAACTGTTTCATCCTGACACAAGCACAGGTCCCCAGTGATGATAATGAAAATTTGTCAAAAAGGAGGAAAATCTACCGGCCCGTCAGTCAAACCCAAATCTAATGCAAATATAACATAGCTATTCATAGTTATTTAATATATTATAAGTCCTAAAGCACTTCTGACCTTTTGCAAATATAACTTAATGAATTGTCATTTCCAATTAAACATTTCAGAGGCCTATGATGTAGCCCACTATATCAAGAGATTATGATAAACTTTTGGCCAAAAGACCAGGAGGTAATTGTTTTTACATAACAAACCCGGTGAGTGTCTGTATTATTGCAACCTTGTGATGATGCAGCTTATAAATAAGAATCTTTAATTAATTGCAAAACATATTCCATCAACAAATCAAATTTAAATTAGCCTTTAAACAATCATTTGTTAAATCGATCAGCCTAACTTATTATCTCTCTATTACCAAATGATATCTATAAACATAATATGAAGATAGAAGGGTGGCTGAGAGAGAAATATGGATATAGAGAGAGAGAGAGAGAGAGAGAGAGAAGAGAGAGAGAGAGAGAGAGAGAGAATTGATGAATTTATTTTTAAAAAATTGTTTTATTATTAGACACAAGTTGTATTGGATACTATTAACAAATTCATAACAATCAAACATAAACAAAACAAAAAAAATCAAAAAGGAAGGAAAATAAAAATACAAGCTTATAAAACTTATAAAATCGCCAAATTTACTATCTTGCTACGGCTAAAAGGTACATAAATATTTACACCCATTTGCTCCATCCCCTTCCCTTTCGATCATCTTCTCATCCGTGGCCACCATGTGTCTTGTGCTACTTTTGACATTTGGCGCCAATGTGTCTAGACTAACGTCTTAAATAAAGGAGTCTCACCAAAATTCATGCAACTGAGGAGAGGTGTCAAAAAATGATAGAAGGCATATTTGTTTTATGAACTACCACTTAGCACAAAATGTTTGACATGACAAAACAACGGAACATTTATGAAAAAATCCGCGGAAGATTATCATCACTAGTCCCCACTAAATTTTTTAAAAAATATATTATTTTTGGGCAAAATCTCGAAAATTTGCAAATGTTGCGGCCGCAATGCAAATCAGCAATTTTTTGCCATTTTTTTTTTTTTTTATTTTGCTCGCTGTCGCAAGCGATGAAAAAAAACTGCCATGACAGATACTTACCATGAGCCATGGCCTCGTTTCGTCCTTGAACTTTGACATGAACAAAAACTCGTCCACCGTCAGTTTCCCCACACTGCTCAAACCGCTCCTGTCGTTGGACGGCCGATGACAAAGTCCTTAAAACTGTCCGTGTCTCTGGCTTCGGTTGTCATTCTTGGGGACATGGTGTGGTCGGCTTGTCTCCCGTTGATGTACAGATACAGGCCTGAAAGGGATTTTTTAAAAAAAATAATAATAGGATTCAATAGTCTGATGTCACTATCCGCCCAGCAACCATCCTGGAATACCAATGGGGGGGGGGGGGGGTCTTCATTGTTTTAATACCTAAAGTTCACCAAATCCGATAAAGTCTTTTTTCTCACCTAGTACAACTTACCTTTACTCCACGTAAGAATGACGTGAAGTACATAAATATAATCATAATTCTTTCATAATTATTACCTTCATTCACCAAAAAAAAAAATAATAATAATTTCTATATACAGTGGAATACAACATAAAGAACAACTCAAGGTATAATCTTTTTAAAAGTAATTCTCTATAGGGGTCGTTCCTGTTGTTCTTTATTAAGGGTAAATAATAAGGGGGGCGAGGAAATAGAGTACAAACATACGTCGTACATTCAATCAATTCGTTTCAAGCGTGTCCATCACAAGAGTGCTCTACTGCACAAACCTTACCACCTCTATATCGTCACCATTTATACGGAATACGATTCTCATCAAGTTACCTTTCGTCTTCTCCCAGGAAGCGGCCACGTGATACCACAGACCTTCCAGCACCTTCTTGTCCATCACTGTCCACGTCTGGCCGTCCTTGGTCTTGAAGACAATTCCAGCCCGTCCAGCCGTACAGCATGGCCACGCCGTGTCCAGTGCGACGATGACCACCGTTGGACAGGTAAACAGTCTTGATGTCCGAGGCATTGTCAAATTTCAGCCACATGCTGATGAAATACCCTGAGGAAAATTATTTTTTAAACATATTTCACTTTCAATTGATTTAAAGTTTTATTGAAGCAGGTTGCCAATGAGTATGATCTATATTACCTTTTATTACATAGTGCGGCTATGTGGTCTAGGGTATGACACTCGCTTTTGGAAGGTCATCGGAAGGTCCTGGTTCGAGCTTCGCTCGGCGAATAGTTGAGTCCTTGGAAAAGGCTCTTTACTCACATTCTCTCACCGTACTCAGGTATAAAATGAGTACATGGCCGTTTAACAGCGTGGTCTCTGTCGAAACAATTTTAATGTCGCCTATAGACGTCATGTCTCGTCTACATGTTAAGTGTTGTTGCTGGCCATGGAACCCTTATAAAGCGCTTTGAGCACGTTTAGTGGATTATTGCGCTATATAAAAGCTCTTTTATTACCTTTCAATATGCTCGAGATCTTTGGTCAAATTGCAAAATGTGCTCAAAATGACCCAGATAGATAAAAGTGTTCAAACACAAACACAGTTTTCGAAATGTTTAACATCACAATATGTCATTTTGTTCAGCTTGACTGATGAGTATGTTTACAACTTTCATAAACAAAGTGTAGCGTGTTTACATTAATTAAGACAAATTCAATGAGAGCGATCTATATTCATGTTTTCATTCAACCGAGTCATCAATCACGCGATTTGTTGATGTCCAACGATTGGATATTTCTTAACAAATATAAACACGCTGCTTTGTTTATGAAAGTTGTAAACATGCTCATGAGTCATGCTGAGCAAAATGACCAATTGTTTGCGTTGGATATTTCTCAAATTGTGAACACTTTTCACTGTGTGGCTCACTTTGAGCACATATTCCAATGTGACCAATGACCTCGAGCACATGGAAATGTAATATAGATCGTGCCCATTGCAGGACGGCAACAGATCGTGTGACTCGGTTGGACGAAAAGCTGACTATAGATTAGAATGCGCTTGGCAAGGAGTTCACAACATTGCCATCCGGAAGTATAACGGACCAACACACAAACTCTGTGTAACCATGAACTTTTTATAGTCTGGTTAATACAGTTTGTGAGAACAACTCACAAACGCGGATGGCAAAAAACAATAACAAAGGCCTGAGTGACGTCATCTGCATACTATCTATAGACAGTATGCGCTTGGCTGAGAAGATCACATCATTGCCATCCTGAAGTATAACGGACCAACACACAAAACTATGTGTAACCTTGAACGTTTATAGTCTGGTTAGTACAGTTTAGTGAGAATTACTCATAAATTCGGATGGCAAAAAGCAATAACAAAGACTCGAGTGACGTCAACTTCATTCTATCTATAATGGATATTTATACAGGGCATAATTCATCGTAGTCAATACACTTTATGATATTCCATCCCCCCCCCCCCCCCCCCAAGGTCATGTAATTCAAACACAGAAAAAGTAGACTCCTTCGGTCTCGCGCTCTTTTGGCTGTAACGACGTACTTATTAACACCCGAGTTGAGTGAGACGATAATATAATGTGCAAAATGTCTCAACCACGGATACAGGCTGAGTCATTATGTGCAATAATAGCCACCCACCCGGTCAATGACCAGCTAAAACATCGATTGACTGTGTTACAAAAAAGAGAACGATACCACAGTAGAGAGTTTAATCCGCATCAATGAGTTAATGGAACCCACAGGGCAAGAGGGAACGGGGTCGTCCAAAACAGACTTGGAGAGAAGCCGTTCAACAAGATTTGTGGGTCTCCAATCTTACCTGGAGTGAGACAAAGATCTGTGCCAAGGACAGAAGAAGATGGAAGAGTGCTGTTGAGGCCCTATGCTCCGCCAGGAGCCAAGAGGCATAAGTCAAGTAAGTCAATGAGTTAAAATTAGACGCTCACCGTTGTGCAATGGTCGAGATTACCAAAACATTCTTTCTTTGTGTCCGGCGCCTGTGACTGTAATCCATTGTCTGTTGCCCTCCATGACCAACGCGCTGTTCTTGACGCCCTTCACTAGTCGAGGCCCTCCGTGCACCCTGGCCTCCAGGCCTGATGGGTTCTCAATCAAATCACGTGACACCACGTCCATTGGAAGACGGTAGTTAGCCAGAAGATCTGTTGAATAAGACATTTGGGGGGGGGGGGGGGTTGGTAAAATTTAAATTTAAAAGTTAAGAATCTGAAAAAATTGTGCATTTAAAGTAGAGCATTTATATAGCGCAATATCCACTAAACGTGCTCAAAGCGCTTTACAAAGGATCATTGTCCTACAGCAATACGTAACATGTAGATCGAGACATGACGCCTGTTAGGCAATTTTACAATTTTTTCCGACAAATGTGTTAGGCAATTTTACATTTTTTTCTGGGTGGGGATCCTGACCTCCCATAGCGGGCAGGGAGGTACATACTATGTCTTCTATCCCCCTATGTCTGTTTTCCAACATGCTTTCTGTCTTTGTCTTGGAGTGAGATTACTTGGTTTTGTCCTGGCCCTGGCGGATACCTTGACTGGGAGGGAAACAGTCAAATGTATAGTTAGTTTGGGAGATGATATTTTTTTCCTTGTAAATCACCTCTCTGTTATGCACTCTATTATGTTTATTTATGTATTATATATGATTTGTAAACATTTGAGTGTGTTCCTCTTAGTGGGGACCTGTGCTTGTGTCTGGATGAGACTTTTAGGTGATCTCAATTTAAGTACACTGATAGTGTGCTCTTGGAATCTAAAATCTGTTCCCTTTTGAACCAATTCCCCTTTGTCTGCCTTATTCTTGGATGCTTTAATTGTAATTCTAGAACTTTTTACTATCCCATTTTTTTCCCTTTTTACTGGCGCTGATATGACCTTAATGTGTTGCAAGCGCCGTAAAACCCTCAAAAACAAAACAAAAAAACATTTTTTTTCCGACAAAGACAACGCAGTTAACGGCAAGGCACTCATTTTATACCTGAGTACGGTGAGAGAATATGAGTAAAGAGCCTTTTCCAAGGACTCAATTATGCGCGAGCGAGGGTCGAACCAGGACCTTCCGATCCGAAAGCGATTATCATACCAAGTATTCGTACAAAATGTGTATGAAATAGTGCCAGAGAAAACAAAGAAAAATACAAGCAAAAAATAATGATCCCAAAAATCTACAAACACCGACTAGGGATCGAACCTCAGAACTCCCATTACTGGTTAGATGTGCTATAACTACACAAGAGAATACTTAAGAGCAATGAGATCCAAAGAGACGGGAATTATCGTGGGTTTCTAAATTGTCCAAATGACCCCTTGCAATGAGATCCAAAGAGACGGAATTATCGTGGTTTCTAAATTGTCCAAATGACCCCTTGGATCCAAGGGTCATTTGGACAATTTAGAAACACGATAATTCCCTCTCTTTGGATCTCATTGCTCTTAAGTATTCTCTTGTTAGTTTATAGCACATCTAACCATAATGGGAGTTCTGAGGTTCGATCCCTAGTCGGTGTTTTGTAGATTTTTGGGATCATTTTTTTGCTTGTATTTTTCTTTGTTTTCTCTGCACTATTTCATACACATTTTGTGCGAATACTTGGTATGATAATCGCTTTCGGATCGATCTATCTATCTATCTATCTATCTATCTATCTATCTATCTATCTATCTATCTATCTACTATCTATCTATCTATCTATTATCTACTATCTATCTATCTACTATCTCTATCTATCTATCTATCTATCTATCTACTATCTATCTATCTATCTATCTATCTATCTATCATCTATCTATCTATCTATCTACTATCTATCATCTATCTATCTATCCTATCTATCTATCTATCATCTATCTATCTATCTATCTATCTATCTATCTATCTAACTATCTATCTATCTATCTACTACTCTATCTATCTATCATCGTTCTATCTATCTAAATCTACTATCTATCTTCTACTATCTATCTATCTATCTATCTATCTATCTATCTATCTATCTATCTATCTATCTATCTATCTACTATCTATCTATCTATCTATCTATCTAACATCTATCTATCTATCTATCTATCTATCTACTATCTATCTATCTATCTATCTATCTATCTATCTATCTATCTATCTAACATCTATCTATCTATCTATCTATCTATCTACATCTATCTATCTATCTATCTATCTATCTATCTATCTATCTATCTATCTATCATCTATCTATCATTACTATCTATCTATCTATCTAGCTATCTATCTATCTATCACTATCATCTATCAATCTATCTATCTATCTATCGATCTATCTATCATCTATCTATCTATCTATCTATCTATCTACTATCATCTTCTATCTATCTATCTATCTATCTATCTATCTATCTATCTATCTATCTATCTATCTACTATCTATCTTCTATTCATCTACTATCTATCTATCTAGCTACTATCTATCTATCTTTCTACCTACTACTAACTCCATCTACTATCTATCTATCTACTACTATCTACCTACCTACCTACCTACCTACCTACCTACCTACCTACCTACCTACCTACCTACCTACCTACCTACCTACCTACCTACCTACCACCTACCTACCTACCTACCTACCTACCTACCTACTACCTACCTACCTACCACCTACCTACCTACCTACCTACCACCTATCTATCTACTATCTATCTATCTATCTATCTACTATCTATCGTATCTATCTATCTATCTATCTATCTTCTATCTATCTACTATCTATCTTATTCTATCTCTATTTCTATCTATCTATCATCTATCATCTACTACCTACCACCACCTACCTACCTACCTACCTACCTACCTACCTACCACCTACCTACCACCTACCTACCTACCTACCTACCTACCTCCTACCACCACCACCTAACTACCACCTACCTACCACCTACCTACTATCTATCTATCTATCTACTACATCTATCATCTATCATCTATCTATCTATCACTACTATCTTCTATATCTATCATCTATATATCTACATCTATTATCAATTACAATTTACCATTTATCATCTATCTATCACTTCTTCATCTATTTATCATTTATCAATTTCCAATTTTTCTATCTATCTAGCTACTTTCTATCTATTATCATCTATCTATCTACTTCTATCTACATCTTCTATCTATTATCATCTATCTATCAAACTATTTTTCTATCAAACTATCTATCCTATCTATCTATCAAACATCTATCTATCTATCTATCTTTCTACATCTACTATCTATCTATCATCTTACTATCTTCTACTATTCTATCTATCTATCTATCTATCTATCAACTTTTCTACTACTATCTATCACTATCACTATCATCATCTATCTATCAAACTATCTATCTAAACTATCACATTTTTATCTATATCTACTATCATCTATATCTACTATCTACACTATCTATTTTTTCTATCCATCTATCACCCACCTACCTACCTACCACCTACCTCCTACCTACCTACCTACCTACCTACCACCCCACCTACCCTACCTACCTACCTACCACCTACCTACCTCCTACCTACCACCTACCTACCTCCTACCACCACCACCTACCTCCTACCCAATACCTACCTCCTACCTCACCTACCTCCACCTACCTACCTATCATAATATCTATCTCTTCATCTATCTATCTTCTATCTACTATCTACTATCTATCTATCTTCTTTCTAATCTATCTATCTATCTATCTATCTATCTATCTATCTATCTATCTATCTATCTTCTATCTCATCTATCTATCTATTTTTATCTTTCTATCTATCTTTCTATTCACTATCTACATCTATTCTATCTATCTATCTATCTATCTACCTACCTACCTACCTACCTACCTACCTACCTACCTACCTACCTACCTACCTACCTACCCTCCTACCTACCTACCACCTACCTCCTACCACCTACCCACCTACCCCACCCCACCAATACCTACCTACCTACCTAACCTACCTACCCACCTACTATCTTATCTATCTATCTATCTATTTTATCTAATCTATCTATTTTATCTATCTATCTTCTCTATCTATCTTCTATCTACTTTATCTACTATCTTCTACTATCTATCTACTATCTATCTATCTATCTATCTATCTATCTATCTATCTTCTATCTATCTAACAAACTACATCATCTATCTAAACTATATCTATCTATCTATCTATCTATCTATCTATCTATCTATCTATTTATCAATTTATCAATTTACCAATTTATCTATCTATCTATCTATCTATCTATCTATCTATCTATCTATCTATCTACTATCTATCTATCTATCTATCTATCTTTCTATCTATATATCTATCTTTTAGATTGACACCGACAGAAAAGGAAATTATATAAACAAAACGTGATTGGAGGATTGTTAACACGCTTTTCCTCCTCCTCCCTCCTCCTCCGCTCCTTGTCCTCCTCCGCTAAGAGGAAACAATGTAGCCAAACAGCCCCAACTCTCCTCGCTTTTCCCATAGGTCAAGCCTGCCCCCTGCCTACTTCAGTCCACTTCATAGAATGCTATATTTTAAAATTGGCCTTAAAACGCGTTACACCCTCAATTATAATAATATATACGTGACACAAGATGAAAAAAAGTAGGAAAATATATTTGGTACTATGTAAGATTTCAATGGGTTCCTCTCTCTCCTCTCTCCTCTCTCTCTCTCCTCTCTCCCTCTCTCCTCTCTCTCTCTCTTTTTCTAGCTTTTTCAAACTCCCCCTCCCCCCTTTATTTTATTCGCTCAATCATTAAGATTATTCCCCCCCCCCCCCCCCCCCCCCCCCAAACTTTTTTTTTCCCCGCTTATACACATAAGGAAAACAAAATTCTTTTCGCCCTTTTTCATTCAGTCTACTCTTTCTTCTAACATCCAGGACCTCAACCCCATCTTTTCTACTCATGTGGCAATATATATATTTTAAAAATATATATAATATATAAATAATATAATATAAATATATATTTTAAAT
>NW_027622803.1:0-2500 GCF_034508935.2 Berghia stephanieae
CCCCCCCCCCCCCCCCCCCCCCCCCCCCCCCCCCCCCCCCCCGCCTTAACAATGAGGAGCTAGAAGTCACTGATCACTTCACATACCTGGGCACAACCATCACCAGCAACCTCTCACTTGATGCAGAATAAGACAAGCGAATCGCCAAAGCTGCCGCTGTCATGGCACAACTGAGCCAGAGAGTGTGGACCAATAAGCAACTCACTTTGAACACCAAACTCAAAGTCTACCAGACATGCATACTCAGTAGCCTACTGTACGCAAGTGAATCCTGGACAACATATGCTAGACAGGAGAACCACCTGGAAAACTTCCACATTCGCTGTCTACGACAAATTTTTGGCATCAAGTGGCAGGACAGATTCATCAACATCGCAGTGCTAGAAAGAGTGAACTTCCTCAGCATGCATCTCATACTCTGCCAGCGATGTTTGCTTGGTCACGTAGACGGGATGGAAGATAGGCGCATACCCAAAGACATCATGAATGGTGAACTAGTTTCTGGACGTCGACCAACTGGCTGCCCAGCTCTACGTTTCTATGATGTCTGCAAGTGAGACATGAAATTGACAAGCATCAACTCAAACACATGGGTATCGCTTGCAGACCGCAGTGGTGTAGTTATGCAGTGAGCGAGGGATTCAAGAGAGGTGAGAAGAGGAGAGAAAAAAAAGTTTGAGGAGAGGAAAGCAAGGAGGAAAGAGAGGCAGCAGAACCAAGCACTAAACCCACAGTCAAACTACATGTGCGGTAGAGACTGCCATGTGAGGTTCGGGCTGCTGAGTCAAACCCGTCGCTCCTCACAACAAGACTGATGAGACCAAAATCACACAGGGCACAACCATCGTTTCTTGGGATGGAAGGATGTCTACTACTACAGTAATTATATTAATTATTATTATTAATTATTATATATTATATTATTATTATTATATTATCATTATTATTTTATTATTATATTATTATTATTTATTATTACTATTGTTTATTATTATTATATTATTATTTTTATTATATTATTTATTATTATTATTTTATTATTATTTATTATTATTATTATTATTATTATTATTATTATTATTATTATTATTATTATTATTATTATTATTATTATTATTATTATTATTATTATTATTATTACTATTATTATTATTATTTATTATTATTATTATTATTATTATTATTATTATTATTATTATTATTATTATTATTATTATCATTATCATTAATATTATTATTATTATTATTATTATTATTATTATATATTATTATTATATTATTATTATTATTATTTATTATTATTATTATTATTTTATTTTATTAATTATTATTATTATTATTATTATTATTATTATTATTATATATTATATTATTAATTATTTATTAATATTATTATTATTATTATTATATTATTATTATTATTATTATTATTTATTATTATTATTATTATTTATTATTATATTATTATTTTATTATTATTATTTATTATTATTATTATTATTATTAATATTATCATTATATTATTATTATTATTATTATTATTATTATTATTATTATTATTATTATTATTATTATTATTATTATTATTATTATTATTATTATCATTATTTCCTGGCGTGCAGATATCTGTTCCATTTATTCTTGTTTCTGCTTAAAGAGTCATTGTTCATTAACAGAGAATCATCTGTCCTAGGCCAATTGTGTTTATGAGAGATTCTGTAGGCCTTAAGAAAGGGATGCAGGATCTCTCCTGCCTCACATCTCAATTTTCAAGACTGTCACATGATTATATTCCAATTACAAATAGTTACCTATACAGAAGACTTGGTCCACAGGCCGACCAGAAAGGGAGTTTAGGAGTTTTAGCATTAGGAATAAGACTGAGATATAGGGCTGATTAGGTAAGAATAGGACAAATAAAAAACAGCACACTATAATGTGAGAGTGAGATGGTTGGATATGAAAAAGATCATGAACCACTAACTGATGAGTTCTGCCTAGAATAAGCGATACCACCTACTCCTTCACTGTTTTACCACCAGAACTCAGTTGAAACTATTAAAAAAACTATGTGAAAATAGGAAGCACCACGGGAAGGTGTTGTTAAGGACACAATAATGCATGAGAGGCCATATGCAGAGTAATCTCTGCCCAACAGGCCAGACATGATTATGTGAGGTGTTGGGTTCGAAATGTATATCTATTACATTTCAATAAGCAGGACGTCCAGCCAAGCCCTTGCACCTTCCAGACAATTCAACAATTCTCTACATTTTACTGTTTATTTCATTAAAAAAAAGTAAATCTACTTTTCATCTATGAATTAAGATCTCTTTCTTTCTTTTTCTTTTTCTCTGATCTAGGCTTTTTCTGCTTAGCAATATCATTTTGAAAAAATCTTTAAAATTCCCCTTTCATATCGTGACCCATTTCACTAGATATTTCATTTTCATCATTATTTTCATTACATATTACATATCAAATGATGATACAATGGAAT
>NW_027622803.1:7500-11546 GCF_034508935.2 Berghia stephanieae
CCTCGATCGTTTGTGGGTCAACCCCCCCCCCCTCCCCCTCCCCCACCTTCGCCCGTAATCAATTTTTAATTTTCTCTCTGTATAGAGCGCCACGTGCACAATTTTTATACTATTGAATGACACTGACCTTGCCCTCCCTAACACAAGCCAACAGCAACCCAAGCTATCCTCTATAACGTGACCTTAGTTCCGATGCTGCATACCGCTTGAGAGTCTTCACTATCCAGATCTCGTTCATGGTCACGTGAGAAGGCTATATCCGTTCGGGCTCGGCGTTCGGCGTCTCGTTCGACCCGATTTCGTTAAAAGCCTATTAATAATTATTGACCAGCGAAGTAAAGTGGTGGCTATATCATAGGACAATTCGACAAAATGGGCGCTTCCGTATGCAACAGAGTTGTTTTGTTGTACTGTTTGTTGTTTTTTTTTTCTGTTGTGTTTTCTTCTTATACTTTCTGAATCTGCATGTTGGAAAGGGGATGCTCTTTACCGGTTAAACGTCATTCTGGCCTTGAGTGTACCTACTCAGATCAAAGCATTCGAAATCAGATCACAAACGATACATCTTATGACAACTGCAATATTAGGCTTTCTAGAAGTGACACCTCGATTTTGGTCTTTTTGGTCGGTAAAGCAATTCAATTTCTCTCGCATTATAATGATAATAACAACAACAACCACATCAACACCAACACCAACAACAACAACAACAACAACAACAACAACACCAACACCAACAACAACAACAAGAAGAGGAGGAGGAAGAAGGAGAGAGAGAGAGCTAGAGAGACAGAGAGGAAGTGATGACGTTACACACACTCTCTCTCTCTCTCTCTCTCTCTCTCTCTCTCTCTCTCTCTCTCTCTCTCTCTCTCTCTCTCTCTCTCTCTCTCTCTCTCCATATAAGCAATTCTCGGGCGAGCGTCAGTTTGGCATATTTGTTATTGTTTTGCAATCCACAGCTGGTCAACACTTGAATAAACTACTTCGTACGCTATTGATTAGGTCGAGGTTCCCTGATGGTGATTAAACATCTCGACGGAATGTCGTAAAGAAAGGCATTTGCAAATATGATTATCACGTCCTTTCGCAAAAAGATATTTAATTCCAAGGTTTCCCTTGATGTAAAGCAGCGTTGTCTTTGTCCAGAAATTGTACTAACGTCTTACGAGCTGCATGTTTCGCCCTCTGTGTTAAATGTACACTGTTTCATCGTGAGATATTATTTAAAGCAATGAGCCTAGACACATATTCATTTTTAAAGTCCCTGCTAAATTTTGTAATTCAGAAAAGTGAGTGGAGCGGGCACTTATGTTGGTAACAACAAGATATGAAGTGAGTAGAAAAGTGCCAGAAGACAATAGAGAATAAAAAAATTTTTCGCGGCGGTGGTGGGGTTTGAACCTGCGACCTTATTGGTACGACAACTCCGCCTGGCAGGTGAGAGCGTGGCTCTACCGTCTGAGCTATCCACGAACACAAAAATATTCGTATCAAACCCAAGTCATATTTCGAAAGCCTTCTCTCACCCACTACTGGAGATCGCCGGCTCGTTCGCGCGCCACCATCGCGAAGTTATTTTTGACCAGCAGTTAAGCTTAATAGCCAATATTCTCAACACAAACACATAACATAGAAACGATTGAGACATTGAGTATGCTCCGGTATATGGGGTGAATTTTTAATTCAGAAAAGTGAGTGGAGCAGGCACTTATGTTGGTAACAACAAGATATGAAGTGAGTAGAAAAGTGCCAGAAGACAATAGAGAATAAAAAAAATTTTTCGCGGCGGTGGTGGGGTTTGAACCTGCGACCTTATTGGTACCTGCCAGGCGGAGTTGTCGTACCAATAAGGTCGCAGGTTCAAACCCCACCACCGCCGCGAAAAAAATTTTATTCTCTATTGTCTTCTGGCACTTTTCTACTCACTTCATATCTTGCTAAATTTTGCCAATCAAGAGAACGGAAATATTTTTACCTGGCGATGCTAGAAACTATAGATTGGAGGAGAGAAAGTTTTGGAGCAGCAGGAGATACAATATCTCGTTTAATAACCTCTCATTCCAATGAGCCTCGTATAATATTACTATTTCCATGCCATCTATTGGAACAGCTGCTTTATACAAGCTGGAAGTAAAATTATTCTATATGCCATCCAATCAACAACATTTCCTTCTTCGTCCCATCAACAATTAAATAGGGGGAAAAGATAACTAAAAAGAATTATAAAGAAAAGGAGACAAAGAGACCCCCAAAATAAATAAATCAATCAATCCCATGACTTCTTGACTTAGATGCCTTTCGCGTCTCGACCGAAAGATCGGGTCGCCTTGGCTGTTTCCAGTATTTCCTGTGTGAGGTGTCTCCAATATTGCCGGTCCTCTGCTAGGGTTCTCAGATTTTCAAGGTCCCTGCCGTTATGAGACTAATGCTTTGTCCAAGTGTTGTGAGGTTTTTGTTTAGGATCACAGGGAGTGTTGTGATCGGTCTTCCTCTGAAAAGGTTCCCGTGTTTTTGGAAGTATCCCGACATGGCTTGGTTTGCTGGTATGTTTTTGTCCCTGCGTAGTATGTGACCGAAAAGTTGCCATCGTTGTTGTAAAATGTCAAGGGAGATTGGTCTTTCTTTTGTGATCTTATAGAGTGATTCATTTGAGATCTTTTTGGGGTATTTGATGTCCAGTACCCTTCTTAGCTGTGTGCGATGGAAGGCATCCAGATGTTCTTCTTCGGATTTTGTCAACGCCCAAGTGCCGCAGTTATACAGAAGTACCGGTTTTACAAGAGCATGGTACAGTTTCAGTTTGGTTTTTCTCTTTATTTTGTCACCTCTAATCCATACATTGGTGAGTTTACTGAGTGCGGCGTTTGATAGCTGTTTTCTTCTTTGTACTTCCTCGGTGTCTCCAATTAGTGAGCCGACTTTCTTTGTTCTTTTCCATTCCTCTTTGTTCCTCGATATTGTTGTAAATTCGGTTTTATTGGCATTGACTTGGGGGTTATATTTCATGAGGGTATTTTGTATGATGTCTATATTTGCTGGTGTTGATCCAATAAAATCGACATCACTGCATAGGCGATTTCTCTCGGGATTGCATTCTCAATATGAGTCGTTGGTTTTGGAATGATTTTCGAACTTTTCTAGAGCGTGTTCTAAGTATATTGTGAACAGAATCGGCTCAGACTATCTCCTTGGGGGGTCCCGATGTTACTTTCGAAACTGCGTCTGTTTTGTGGCCCCGTATATCCTTGGTTGTATCTTTGTGTTGTGAGGAGAAATCGGATTATTCGGAGCTCGTCTTCGTCTACTATTTCTGTTAATATTTCAAAAGTTTTCCTCTGTCGATCGTATCAAAGGCCTGCGGACATATCGATTCCGGTTATTGTTATGGATATGTTTTCTTTGAGTGCCTTTGCTGCCAACCATTTATGTGTCCATACAACGTCCGATGTGCTTCAATCCCATCCATCCATAATATAATAATAATAATAATAATAATAATAATAATAATTAATAATATAATAATAATAATAATAATAATAATATTAATAATAATAATAACAATAATAATAATAATATAAATAATAATAATAATAATAATAATAATAATAATTTAATAATAATATAATTATAATAATAATAATAATAATAATATATAATAATATAATAATAAGTATTCTTCTATTAGCGCTAAATGCCGAAACCTCACAGCGCTTTACAATATCACTTAAGAACCCATCTTACACTCATACAAAAGACCCATATAACAGTCGCACATACTATGCAAGTTTTATAAAATACAATAAAAAGTGACATTCAACAAGTGAAACCAAAAATAAAACAAATAATTAACTCAACAAGCAAAAACACCCACTATAAAAATTTCTGGGAAAGATAAGTTTTCGCTTTTTCTTAAAATCTTCGACGCTGCTCGCGAGCCTTTATGGGCAAGGAAGCGAGTTCCAAAAGGCAGGTCCTGTTTTATAGAAAGATTTTATCGCGAAATTAGTGCTTTTTTTGGCACTTTAACTTTTAAATAGCTGGAT
>NW_027622804.1:0-7500 GCF_034508935.2 Berghia stephanieae
AGTAATCCCTGGGCGGGGTTTCTATGTAGAATACGAAGGCCTTCGAGGTCGTTTGCGGTTTTATGTATTGGCCTTTGTAGTGTTAAGCCGAGCCCCTTGATTGTTGGGAGTTGTCGGTTTGTAAACAATTTTTGAAAAACAGTTTTCTCAATGTCGGGCTTTGACATGCATGTAGATGGTGACTTATTGGGACTTTATTTATCGTATCTATAAATAATTGTATGTATTGTATTGTATTGTAATCTGAAAATAGATAGCAGATAAGTGGGAGATCCATATCATGACTTTTATGACTTTTATTTTGAAACTCATTTACGAAATTGCGGTTCTAGACTTTGGCATAAAATAAACAAGAATTGGGTAGGAAACACAAATTATATTTTTTTTAAGTCAATAGGTTTAAGAAGCAAGAGGAGGCGGGATGAGTAGAGCGAAAATAGATTATACTGACAGAAAAATAGAAATATAAACATAGATGGACAGACAGACAGATAGACAAAGATTTAAATATCTGGATAAATGGTAGATAGATAGATAGATAGATAGATAGATAGATAGATAGATAGTTTATGTCGAATAGATAGATAGATAGATAGATAGATAGATAGTAGATAGATAGATAGATAAAATAGATAGATAGATAGATGTAGATAAAAGGGGAGAAGAAGAAGGAAGAAGAAGAAGAAAGAAGGAAGAAGAAGAAGAGAAGGAAGAAGAAGAAAAAAGAAAAAAGAAAAAGAAGAAGAAGAAGAAGACGGAAGAAAAAGAAAAAGAAGAAAAAAAAGAAGAAGAAGAATGAGGAGGAGGAGGGGTGGTGGAGGGGGAGGGGAAGAGGAGGAGAAAAGCGAAGAGAAGAAGAAGAAAGAAGGAAGAAGAAGAGGAAGAAGACGAAGAAGAAGAAAGAGAAGAGAAGAAGAAAGAAAAGGGAAAGAAGAAGTAAAGAGAGAGAAAGAAGAAGAAGAAGAAGAAGAAGAAGAAGAAGAAAGAAAAGAAGAGAAGAAGAAAAGAAGAAAGAAGAAGAAGAAGAAGAGAAGAAGAAGAAAAAGGGAAAAAGAAGAAGAAGAAAAAGGGAAAGAAGAAGAAGGAAGAAGAAGAAGAAAAAAAAGAAGAAGGAAGAGAAGAGAAGAAGAAGAAGAAGAAGAAAAGAAGAAGAAGAAGAAGCGAAAAAAGAGAAGAAGAAGAAGAAGAAGAGGCAAAAGCAGAAGCAAGAAGAAGAAGAAGAGAGAAAGAAGAAAAAGAAGAAGAAAGAAGAAGAAAAAGAAGAAGAAGAAGAGGAGAAAAAGAGAAGAGAAGAAGAAGAAAGAAGAAAAGAAGAAGAAGGGGAAGACGAAGAGAAGAAGAAGAAGAGAGAAGAAGAAGAAGAAGAAGAAAAAAGAAGAAGAAGAAGAAGAAGAAGAAAGAAGAAGAGAAGAAGAAGAAGAAGAAAAGAAGGTTGCGATGAGAAGCGAATCCAACATTTTTAATATGCAGAATTAAGATCGTCTGATCAAGGGGGTTGGAATATGAAACTTCATTGCCGTGGGAAGAAGAAGGGTCACATTTAAATGGTTACTGGCACCGAAAACTAGTCATAAATCACCGCGAGCTTCAGGATCAAAGCATGCGGCTACATAGGAGACCTAGATTCAGTCAGCCCTTAAGCTTCCTACTTTCGACGCGTCTTACATAGATTCCCCACGCTAAATATATTATAATTCTCATTGTATGTCAACATCAATGTCTAAGTCTCTAGTGTAGAAATAAAATATAACATGTTTCACGTGTTGTCTATTCTGTTTCATGTCAAAAACACATAAAATAATTTTTCATTATTTCTATAGCAGTTATTTCCCCCAATACTTTTCTTTCGATAAAAACATTCTCCGAAGTACTTACGATTTATTTATCAAGTACCCCCTACTGTCGTGACTTGGAATGTCGGTGGAAATGGACAATATAATAATATACCAGTTGATTTTAATTATTTATTCAATGAATACTCATTATATATATCCATTGCTGGCTGCATTTCGATAAATATTTCACAATGCACGTTTAATTTAAAAAATCAGAGATTGAAACAAGGCTCCAGCAGACGAAGACGAAGTGTTTTGGCTATCTAAAAATATTGAGTAATAGGTATTAAAAAAAATTGTTCCCTTGTAAAATAAAGAAGAAGAAAAAAGGAGGAGGGGAGGAGGAGGGGGGAGAAGAAGAGAAGAAGAAGAAAGAGAAGAATTTAAGTGTTAACATACAAAAGCTTTATCAATCCGGTTTATTCAAACTTGTGTATTTTTTAGGATCGGATTTCATTCCAAACCGGATAATTCATTCAATCTTTGTTTGTTTTCTAAAAGTTAAAAAAGATGTTAGGTCCTATTTAAACAAGACTGACAGAATATTAGACAACATGGCGCTTTTGGCGACGGTTTTATGAAGCGCTGGCTTTAAACCCGTTAATTGTCGTATCAGGAAGAATATGTATTTAAGAATTGGCCAGAAAACCCCTCCGTCAAATTAATAAATCGATTAATTAAAACGACCCACATCTTGTCAAAAACTCTCAAAACCCGTAACTATAATAAAGTCCCTGGTTTGAGAGTTTTGTTCGGATGCGGGTCATTTTAATACGATCGATTTTTGGGGGCCGCGTTTTCTGGCCATTTGTATTTTTTTGAAGCAGGCCTACATGTTTTTCAGAGTACGGCAGTGTTGTTATTTATATAGCTTTGTGGTCTTGCGGTTTGACATTCGGCTTATAACTTTTAGGTCTCTGGTTCTAGTCCCGCTGTATGCGGCATAAAGTTGAATACATACTTTAATATGCTTTTTACTCGAGTGATTTTCTCCCACGGTTCGGGTGTAAAATGAGTACCTGGCTTGTAACAGTGTTTTGTCTGTCGGAAAACAAAATAGGAGCACCTTATAGGCTCCTATCTTGTCCCACATCTTAGCTTTGTCCTTATCTAGGGGATTCCTTTTCTTTCTTTCGTTCTTTCGCTCGTTTGTTATTTTTCCTTCTTCCTTCTCTTTTTTCCCTTTCTTTCTTTAATTCTTTTTTTTCTGATGCGAAACAAAAAATTAAAAATTTATTTAAGTATTCTACAGTTTGTATTATTTTCATGATGGTATATTTCATGCATCCGTTTTTGGGAAACAAATTATTATTATTTAATTTTTAAAATTTTTCCTTTTTATTATAAAAGTATTTATAAAAATTTGTCTCCCCTTTTCGAACTAGGATTGTGATAACGTTGTGAGAGAGGGAGGGAAGAGAGAGAAAGAGAGAGAGAGAGAGACAGACAGAGATGAGAGAGAGGAGAGAGAGAGAGAGGAGAGAGAGAGAGAGGGGAGAGAGAGGGAAAACCCCCGAAGTATTGAGAAAGGGGGAGGGGGAATCACATTTTCCTATACCAAGATATTATTGACTGTTAAAATTTTTTAAGAAAAGTTATTAAACTGTAACATCTCGGACCTGCTCTTGACATGATGGAATGAAAATTGTGGCCCGTTTGGTTTATAACAAGAAACTAATACCCTCCCACCCCGCCAAAAACACCAGGGCTGCGATTTGTAAATATATTATATATAATGATCACAGCCATATTTGCCCCATTTACAAGAAGTCGGGTCGTTTTTTGTGTTTTGTTTTGTTGAATTTGCGGTATGTGGTCTTAGTCTTGTGGTATGACCTCGCTTTCGGATCGAAAGGTCATGGGTTCCAGCCTCGCTCGGCGGATAGTTAAGTCCCTTTGGGAAAGTCTTTTTACTCACTTCTATTTTCCACATCAGGTGTAAAAAAGGGGTAACCCCGGCCTTTAAAAAATTTTGTTCTGTCCGAAAAAAAAAAATTAAGACCCCAAACAAGCGTAAGGGCTGTTTTTGTCCCTGTTACGTGTTGGCTGTTTTGGGAAAGGGGCCTTTTTTAAAGGGTTTTTTGGGCACGTTTAGTTTTTATATTGCTCTAATAAAAGAAAATTGTTTTTTTTTCAGCATGACATTAGCTGAAACCCAGGTTCACATAATAAGCAGGTCTGATAACAGAACGAAATTATGGGCTTGATTTTAAGTTGTTGATAATAATGGAAAATATTTTGCGTTGGTATGAGCGTAAGCCGTTACAACAACAAGCCCAAAATAAATTCGGTTATCAAACCTGAAAATACATATGTACACGTCGGTTGAAAACCTAATCCATTCGTATAAATTAAAGAAAAAAGAAAAGAAAAAATAGATAGATAAATAAATAAATAATACGGTTGTGTTCAGTCTGAATCTCAACAGGAATTAATCCCTACATTGTAATAGGGATTGGTATGGGCCGTGTATGCATTGCTCACGGTCATATAACCCTTAGCATCAGAATTATGACATAATAATGACGATGGAAAAATCAGAAAACTTCGAAATAATCACCTCGCGTCTGGTTGTCTACTTGGTTTAAAAATAGACGCTCGTATTTGAGCTGAATTGCAGTTGCTTCTTCTGGTTTTGTGTATGTTATGTTATGTTGTGTTATGTGAAGAAAAATTTCGATTAACTTGAATTTTAGGAATCTTTAGGATGATTGATTTTGTTTACATAACACTGATGATGATGATGATGATGATGATGATGATGATGATGATGATGATGATGATGATGATGATGATGATGATGATGGTGAAAATTATGATGACGACGACGAGGATGATGATGATGATGATGATGATGATGATGATGATGATGATGATGATGATGGTGATGATGATGATGATGATGATGATGATGATGATGATGATGATGAGTGATGAGATGATGATGATTATGATGATGAAAATTATGATGACGACGACGAGGATGATGATGATGATGATGATGATGATGATGATGATGATGATAATGATGATGATGATGATGATGATGAATGAACACAATACATACAACAAACACTCCTCTCTCTCTCTCTCTCTCTCTCTCTCTCTCTCTCTCCTCTCTCTCTCTCTCTCTCTCTCTCTCTCTTTCCACCTCTCACCCATCTTTCTTTCTATCTCTTTCTATATTTCTCTGTCCCTCTACTTCTCTCTAATATTTAAGTGTACAGTATTTCATGCTGGAAACCGGTGCCTTGTCTGCGTCGGACTTTCAAGTGGTTTAAGACTAGACACTAGGATACAGACTTTGTTCTGTGATATTCGCCCCTGCTCTTCTAATTTGTTATTCCTTTTTTTCCTTGCTTGGGTGTTTGTAAGTGCATCTTATCTCTATAAAGAATCATAATCACAATCCTTTCTGATATGACCTTAACGCATGGCCATGCCTTAACGTGTCTTCATATTCTGTAAAACTTTTTTTTATAAACATGTTCCTGTCCCAATCGTTCTCTTCTCTTCTTTCTTATAATGGCCAATAAAAACGCATACCAAAATAAAATTAAAAAATTAAAAAACAATAGAACGAATAAAATTGAGGGTGACAAAAGTTGAACTTGCATCCATATGACGGCGAGAACCGCCTCGCCAAGTGAATGATAACATGTCAACGTCCAGGCCAACCACTACCCTAGCCTCGTAAGAAAATATTGTAGAATACTGTCTGATCAATTTAGCGATTCAAAAACCGTTATAAACTCCAGATACGTTAGTCTAATGCTTTTGTTTTAAGTTTGTTTGTTTTTGTAGAGAGACGAAGTGTCTCGACCTAAAAAAAAAATAATTACAACTAAACGGGCCCACTTTAACAAAAACTGACTCTCAAACTTGCTTTAAAAAATTTTTTGTTTTGTTGTTTTTTGTTTTTTTTGTTTTGTTTTTTTTTTTTTTTTTGTTTTTTTTTGTTTTTTTTAAATTTCCCGGGGGTTTTTTTTTTTTTGCTTTTTTTATTTTTTTTGTTCTTTTGTTATTTTTTTTTTTTTTTTTTTTTTTTTTTTGTGTTATTTAAAAAAAAATATTTTTTTTGTTATATTTTCTTTCTTTTTTGTTTGGGAGATTTGAATTTACTTTTAAAAATTACTGGGGTTATTTCATGAAATAACATTGTTTAAAATTTGGGAGGGTTTAATTACATACGGGACCACGCACACCCAAAGGGTTTTAAGGCTAAACCCAACCTACTTCACCCCCCAGGTGGCCCCAAGGTCTCTACCAATATTTCCGTCATGTCCAAATTTGGTTTTTAAAAACCCACAAAATCATCCAACACAAAAACAATTTTAAAAGGGCAGGTGGGATGCCCTTTTCCTTTTAAAAATTGGGGTTTCATTTTCACGTGCATAATTTTGAAATTTGGGGGTTTTTTGTTGTTGGGTTTTTTTTTTGTTTTGGGTTTGGGTTAAATTTTTTTTTTTTGTTTTTTTTTTTTGTGTGTTTTTTTTTGTTTGTTTTGTTTTGTTTTGGGTTTTTTAAAAAATTTTTAGAGGATTGATAAATAAATGGATAGATAGATAAAAAGATTGAAAAGAAAATAGAAAGATAATAGATAGAAGATAGAAAAAGATATGAAAGATAGATAATAATAAGATAGATAGATAGAAGAAATGGGGAAGGATGGTGGATAAACAGATAGATAGATAGATTTGAAGATAGGGAAAAAAAGAAAAAAAAAGATAGAAATTGATAAAAATAGATAATAGAAAAGAAGATAGAAGATTGATCGAAAGAAAGATGAAGATAGAAAAGAAATATAGATAATAGAAAGGTAGATAGATAGATAGATAGATAAAATGGAATTTTGATAAATAGATAGATAGATTTGAAGAAAAAATAATAGATAGATAATAATAGATAGATAGATAAAAAATTGATAGATAGATGAAGGAAAAGATAGAAAATAGAAAAGATAGGAAAATGGTAGGGAAATAATTAAAAAGATAATGAATAGATAATAGATAGATAGATAGATAAAAAAAAGATAATGATAGATGATAGATAAAAGCAAATTAGTGCGAGAGAGGGGAAGTCGTTTAGAAAGGGGAAAGAATTAAAAGAATAAAGAAGGGTGTGTTGGGGTGTGTGTGTGTGAAAAGGAGAGAGAGAGAGAAGGGGAAAGAGAGAGAGGGGAGAGAGAGGAGAGAGAGTGAGTGTGGGGTTTATGTGTGTGGGGTTTTTTTTGTGTTTTGGTGAGACGAGAGCAAGGGGGAAAAGATAGGAGAGAAAAGCGAGAGGAATGGGGAGTGGAAAGAAAAAAAATGGGCTCAAAAGGGAAAATTACCGGTTTTTAAAACTAATTTTTTTAAAATTTTTTTATAGCGGCATCCTAGAATTTTGACGACTAATAATTTAATTTTTGAAGTAACCAATTTTTTTGGCCCGAAAAGAAAAGGGGGGTTTTTTTCCCTAGAAAACCCCCCTTTTTAAATCCCAATAAAATCTACTCAATCCTTTTTATTTTAAACTGATTTCGGAAACGCCACAATCACTAGGGGATTAGGAAAAAGGGCCTTTTGGGTTTAAACCCAATTTGGGGGGGTGGGTAGCTCTCCTTCTTTTCCCCTCGCTTTTTTCTCTCCCCCCTCTCTCCTCTCTCCCCCCCTTTTCTCTCTCT
>NW_027622805.1:0-11553 GCF_034508935.2 Berghia stephanieae
CAGGTCCACGAACACAGTTCATATAATTTGTTTGTTCTCGTAGAGATGGATAGGTCTGTATACTGATTTTGGTATGGGGTTGCCGACAGTTTTTGACATATCTGGAAGACAACAATGCAAGGTCTGTTCTCCAGCGAGCGCTTGGAAAGGATGCTTCATGCGTCATAGAAGAGTGTCAGATTATATTGGTCAGCCCATTCCTCAACAGTATCTCCATCTTTGTTGTTCTCATTGTATTCCCATTTGGCGCTGTGGCAGTTAAAGTCACCTATCACAATCATTGGTTTCTCACTAGTGGTGGATGTAACTGGCCACTTGAATGGCGTTGGTGGAGGTTTGTTGACAGTAATATCACATTGAAGTGTCTGCTTTCAATTCTGAGAATTTCCACCTCACTTACTGTCATGTCCTGGTTGTATGTCACTATTGTTTTGACTTTGACGTAGTTAACGCTACCGTGAATGTTGCTTTCATGTTGTTTGACTAAATATTCTCTATTGTCTTCTGGCACTTTTCTACTCACTTCATATCTTGTTGTTACCAACATAAGTGCCTGCTCCACTCACTTTTCTGAATTAAAAATTCACCCCATACACCGGAGCATACTCAATGTCTCAATCGTTTCTATGTTATATGTTTGTGATGAGAATATTGGCTATTAAGCTTAACTGCTGGTCAAAATTACTTCGCGATGGTGGTGAACGAATCGGCGATCTCAAGAAGTGGGTGAGAGAGGGATCTAGAAATGACTTTGGGTTTGAAACGAATATTTTTGTGTTCGTGGATAGCTCACACGGTAGAGCCACGCTCTCACCTGCCAGGCGGAGTTGTCGTACCAATAAGGTCGCAGGTTCAAACCCCACCACCGCCGCGAAAAAATTTTTTATTCTCTATTGTCTTCTGGCACTTTTCTACTCACTTCATATCTTGTTGTTACCAACATAAGTGCCTGCTCCACTCACTTTTCTGAATTAAAAATTCACCCCATACACCGGAGCATACTCAATGTCTCAATCGTTTCTATGTTATATGTTTGTGATGAGAATATTGGCTATACTATTAAGCTTAACTGCTGGTCAAAATTACTTCGCGATGGTGGTGAACGAATCGGCGATCTCAAGAAGTGGGTGAGAGAGGGATCTAGAAATGACTTTGGGTTTGAAACGAATATTTTTGTGTTCGTGGATAGCTCACACGGTAGAGCCACGCTCTCACCTGCCAGGCGGAGTTGTCGTACCAATAAGGTCGCAGGTTCAAACCCCACCACCGCCGCGAAAAAATTTTTTATTCTCTATTGTCTTCTGGCACTTTTCTACTCACTTCATATCTTGTTGTTACCAACATAAGTGCCTGCTCCACTCACTTTTCTGAATTAAAAATTCACCCCATACACCGGAGCATACTCAATGTCTCAATCGTTTCTATGTTATATGTTTGTGATGAGAATATTGGCTATACTATTAAGCTTAACTGCTGGTCAAAATTACTTCGCGATGGTGGTGAACGAATCGGCGATCTCAAGAAGTGGGTGAGAGAGGGATCTAGAAATGACTTTGGGTTTGAAACGAATATTTTTGTGTTCGTGGATAGCTCACACGGTAGAGCCACGCTCTCACCTGCCAGGCGGAGTTGTCGTACCAATAAGGTCGCAGGTTCAAACCCCACCACCGCCGCGAAAAAATTTTTTATTCTCTATTGTCTTCTGGCACTTATTTTATTGCACCAACTTTACTGTTCTATAGATAGTATGCGCTTGGCTAAGAAGCTCATAACATTGCCATACGGAAGTATAACGGAGCAACACACAAAACTGTGTGTATCCATGAACGTTTATAGTCGGGTTAATACAGTTCAGTGAGCATTACTCATAAACGCGGATGGCAAAAAACAATAACAAAGACCTGAGTGACGTCATCTTCGAACTATCTATATTTTATGTTTTGATATTATCAATTCAGTCAAGGGCCGGACTTTAGAGTTCAAGTTGGCAAAACAAAGCGTCCACGCCACACGAATTTGCAAGTTAGATAACCCAATAGTCTTCAACAGTCGTAACATCACTTCCTTCCTAATGACGTATAGTAACTTAGTAACACTGGCTCTAAACTATCGGAACAATGGCGGACGCCGTATGAAATATTTCTCCGGCGAGCTTAAACGTGTATCCAGAGAAAAAAAAACCCCATCAATCTGATCATGTTTTGACTTTTACACATTCTGATCAGAAGGCATATGAAAAGGGAATGAAAAGTTCTAGCCAGCATGAAGAATAAAAAGTAATGATTTTCTTTGTTTAGAACCAAGATGGCCGCCGTTGCCGGGCGCGTGACATCAGACTACTGAATCCAATTATGCTCTTTATCTCGTCGTTCATGCATCGAAAACACTTGAAAAAGTTATCAAACCGACATTGTTTGATTAATTCATCGAAGTGGTTATTTGTACTACCACTACAAATAGCGAAAACTACCGCTTTTCACTATTTGTACTCCCAGAACTCTTATGTGTTTAAAGTTGCAAACCACCGCTCCTTTACCTATTTGTAGCTACCTACTCCCAGCACTCTTATGCGTTTAAAGTTGCATTTGTGAGCTATCAAGCAGGGTTGCCAGTTTGGCATTTTAAATGCCAGATTCCAAAAATCTGGCATTTTTGAAAACCGTTTGGCATTAGAAAAATCATTTGGCATTTGGCATTTTCATTTGGCATTTTCTTTTCTTGTATATTATACTTCAAATGACACCTTTTCTTAATTATTTCATTACCCCAACAGGAAATTCAGTATAATTCAAAAAAAAAAAAGAAAAGAAAACACGCAAGCCACCAGGATATGATAGTAAATTGTCTATCAAAAGTGAGTAGTTTTCTTAGTGGGGGTGGGAGTCAACAGACTTTGGCATTTTTTTGAGTGTTTTGGCATTTTTTGAGTCTTCCCCTGGCATTTTGTTGAAAAATAATCTGGCAACCCTGCAGCCGACCCCAGCCTCCACTTTTCACGGTCTGTCTTTGAGAAGTGTGAAGCAAAAAAAAAAAAATGGCCCTCTCGGTAAACGAGACATTCTCATCTTTTCTCCAATTTGAAAACATTCGAAAATGAGAATAATGTACTTTTTATTAAAAAGTCAACAAAGAAGGTAAGTAAACTAGATACGACAATTTTTTTCCTTAATTAAGTGGCAACTCATTTCTCGTCATTCTCACTCTAACTCTATCAACTAAGAAGAGTACACCACCTCAAACATTTGTCAGTTCATATCTTTGCTTGCATGAGGTCTATTTTCATTTTGAAAAGTTCAAAGTGAACAACTAAATGACGCCGATTCAGTGGTGTATTTGGTCTATCTTCATGTGAATAGATATTTTATTATTGACTTTTCCAAAATTCCAATCGGCCATTCATTTGCATGTCGTGATCTATTTTTCATTGATTTCAGCTGTCTCAGCTCTAAACTATACTTTTCTTTCTCAAAATAATTCATTTTCTGTTTGCAATGTATTACAGAGATGTTGATTTACCACATGTAAAAATTTGAAAGTTGTATCTGAAGCTGTTTCTGAATTATACGTGATTATCCATTGGGATGCTGTGCTTTTGTCACATTTTTTCCTATTAATTAGAGATTTTCCACCACATAAACGGTCATAACTTTTTAACCAGTTGAGACAGAGCGATAATTTTTCACTCTAGTTAATGTTTCACTCCCCTTTATTTTTCTACGCTAAATTAATACCCATAGCCACTATTTTGAAAAATTCTTGCAAGTGCCTACTAAGAAGTTAAAGAAGAGGGTTGAACTTGAACCTGAACATGCTCCTTCTTCTTCTTCTTCTTCTTCTTCTACTAATAACTACAACTAGATAGGTACTACTCCTCTCCTGAATGATCGGAACCGTTTAAGAAACTAAATTACGGGTTCCACCGGCGCAGCTCTCTAGACTTCCAGTCCCCCAGTGCCAGTATGGGCGGGAGACCTTACCCCGATGTTCCTCGAGCCTCGAGGTAGTTTCACTTTATAATTGTTTTAGCTTTTGAACTGTGGATCTTTTGTCAAACGTTTTATTTTATTTTTTCAAATTTAGTAGCACTTTAAAGGTCTGCGTTAGGTATCGCTCTGCGGTACTGTAACTGTAAGAGCGTAAGAATAACATGGTAAAAGTACTGTAAAAGTATGCTGATGACGGATGAAAATGATATTGACAATGAAATTATAATAAAAGAAGAACAATAGAACTTATAATCAAATCAATAAAGAAGCTTTAAAAAATGAAATTTAAAAGAAGTAAGAAAAAACTGCCTCAAGAAGTGAAAAAAATTGTCCCTGTTGTTGAGATGTGAAGTGGACATAATCGTGTCTGTTAAGAATTAGAAGAAATGAAAGATGCCACTTTTTATTTTAAATGTAGATTGCACATTAGCAGAACACTAAAAAAAAAAGTAAAGAAAGAAAATCCAATGTGGCAACTTGGTTGCTAGTGAAAAAAGTAAAATTACTCCGCTCAGCATTGCTGCTGGTGTGATGTCTAGTGTTAGTTAGGTGTCACTATATTAGAGTGATATCTTGTTACTTCATATTTTCATTTTAAAACCTGTAGAACAACTTGATTGATTTGTAAATTTCCTTATATGACCATTGTTTTAGTTTTCCGCAGCCATTATAATTCAATTTGAAATATTGAAAGGTACTGGAGAGGAGTCTTAGCGGGGTTTTTTTTTTTGTCTGTTAGTTTTAGTTATAGGTCATAGTGCAGGTCCAAGTGTTGGAAATGTACAATGTTTTATTTTTTATTTTAAGGTTAGTTGAAGGAATACTTTCCTTAGCTCAAGGAACGTGCAGAAGGCCTCCCTATTTACTACTTACTACTACTACCCAAGTACTAATGCTAGACTACTTCTTCCGCCACCTCACTCCTAAACGGACTGACACCACAGGCAACTGATATTATTCTCTCTCTCTCTCTGAGTGTGTATCTGTCTGTCTATTTCTGCCCATCTCCCCTCTTTTTACTAATTAGTTTGTAGGTGTTTGGCAAATTCTCAAGAACAGCCAAGATATATGCGGCTGTGTGGCACTCACTTCCGGATTGGAAGGTCCTGGGGTCGAGCCTCATCAAGGACTCACATTCTCTCACTGTACTCATGTGTATGATTTCCTATCCGCTAAGAGCGTTGTCTGTCAGAAGAAAAACATCGCCTAACGTTCTACTTGTTACGTGTTGCTGCTAGTCATGGATCCTTTGTAAAGTGCTTTGAGCATGTTTGGTGGATATTGCGGCTTATGAAAGCTCAATTCTTTTTTTAATATTTATATATATATAAAAAAGATGCAGGATGATGACGGGCATGCGCTACTTTATGATGTAGTATAAACCATTCCTAATATATAATTTTGCTAAATAGGCCTACACTCAAATTTTACGAGTGTATCTGGTGGCAAATATTCGTTGCCACTGTGATTTTGATGAAACTTGGCTTATACACAGATACATGAATTTTCCTAATACGGCTTCAAACATGCGATCTGAACTTCAATTTATAATGAAGTAATTTTTCTCAAATGACAGCTTGATTGAATGTGACAAGATCCTTTTACTTAATACAATTCAATTTAGTGTGGTCTGTAGTTGTTTGCCTAATATTAGAATGCACAGAATTTGAATTTTTATTGACTTTAAATATTGAAAACAACATGCCTTTGGCTTTCCATTTGTGCCATTCAGCTTTTGACCTAGTCCCTGATTTGAGTACCACGTCACAAATTTAAGTTCTTCGAGAAAACTCTCGACTTACTTTCTTATTCTTCTAACGTACTGAACTGTAACACCTTTGTCTCAGTTGGAGAAAATATTGCAATTTTTAACTTAATATTTAGGTGTTTATGTTATGATCTTTTATATTATTCCGTGTTTTTCAGCTTCCATCATATCACCCTGAGGAAAGTTGGCTAATTTATGACTTTTGTGTCTATGAATGCAAGCAGGGCAAAAAGCAATTGACTTCAAGCAAAGGAGTTCGCCCTAACCAGAGGTAGGAGGTTGTTTTTGGCCGGGGGCAGGAGGTGTTTTTTTACTTTTACATATTTAAAAAAAAATGAAAATATTATATGCACAAGGTTATAATATTTCAGCATAACTCGGAAGTAAATTATCACCATCAGCTTTTCTATCTTGATTGCCAAGACAATTTTAATAAAGCAATCAAACTGATTCTGAATTTTTAAAACATCCAGAGGAAGAGGCAATGTGTGCCTATCTGCAGCTCATTTACAGTCTTCAGTGGGCGGGCTGCACGATGTAATGCAGCAAGACAATAGTTCAACTATTACCAGAACAGTTTTAAAAAGTGAGAGACTTGATTTGTTCAAAAAATCTGATTGCGCTGGATTAGTATTATTATTGAATGTCTTATTAAGATTTATTTTCAATTGCTCTATAATCTGCATGTTGAAATCCTTCACAATTGAGGTATGCAAGTGACAACGCTATTAATATTTTATCATACTATGTTGTGGATAATTTTATTATTTTGTAATAAAAAGTTTTTCTTACCATGCAGGACTCTGAAATTAATACTGGCTTCTGAGGGTTACAGGGCCTAATCACAACCATGAAAATCACCCATGCGATAAATTGGTAAGACTCATTCATTTTATACTTATTTTCCATCGACATTTTGTCCCTGCAGTTTTTCGCTGCCGAAAATTTTACACTTGACAGCAATTAATTGCAAATTCTATTTTAGTCGCAATTAGACTCAATTTTTTTTATAAATATGTATTATTTTTTCTTTTCTTGTTACTTTATATTTTCAGTACTTAATTGTCTCTCCCCCCTCCCACTATTGAGTGTAATATATAGTAATAGATTAGTTAGGTAAATGCACTGTTGACACCAGGACCAAATGTTTAAAGAACAACAGCCATTCCAACTCATATTTTATTACGATACATTCAAGGTGGCGCACTGAGATGGAGAGATGATGACCAGCTTGTGACAAAATTGACTGTTCCAGAATTTGTATTTTTTTTTATTAAAAAAAAAATTTCTTGGAAGGGTTCTGGGCAGAGAGTTCACATTTTTCTGTCCCTTATATTAGTTTTCCCTTTCCGTGTTGCTCCCTGTCTTTGTTATGGATTAAGATTGCTCATTTTTTTCCTGGTCCTTGCGGGGGTCTTTAGTTGGGAAGCAGACAGTCAAATACAGTACCTTTCTTCTTGAGATGATTTTTTATACTGTAAATCATCTCTCTGTTATGTACTGTTATAGGTTTTGAATATTATTGCATTATGTAAATGTTTTAGCAGGATCCTTTGCTTGTGTCTCGGTGAGACTTTGAGGTAATGTCAAAATTGGTACATCTTTGAGGTGCTCGTGAAATCTACTGTTCCCTATTTATTGAATCAGTCACCATATCATCATCCTTTTTATAGTGTTGTAAGCGCTATTAAGTCCTGTAAGACAATATAAGCAGATCTAGGTGGTGGTATTTTTTTGGGTCTTTTTTTTTTTTTTGTCTTTGTTTTTTTTTTTTTTTGTTCCAGATAAGGAATTTTAAGATTTGATGGTTGTCCATAGACTTTTCAAAATAAAATTTGACTTTGACTATGAGTACGATGCAGTTATAAGTGCTTGATTTCTGAGGACTAATTATAAATGGTGACCACTCTATTGCGTTTTTGTATGCCATGAAAATGTTACAAAGACAATGAAGCGACGTTTGTTGGGAATTCTGCAGTCATTCATTTAACCCTTGAATTTGATGAGCGCCTGTTGCATTTTAGTTCATTCAAGTATTTTAGAGTGACAAACACAACTCGTGCATTATGGGTTTATATGCAGATTTTTGTCTTTAAATTGTCAATAAAAAATAAAATGCTTTTTATTGTTTTGTTAGCTGGCAGGTCTGAATTGAATGCTATTGCATACAATTTTGTACTTTTAATCTTTTTTCTTTTTACATTTAGCCATCCTCACTTTATCCGGAGAATCGCCTGCCCCTCGTGTATGAGACAGTGAAGGCTATGGCTAAAACAAAGGTGTCCACAACCCAACTTAGGCAATACATTCAATCAAGCCAAGGATAAAATGTATTGCCTAAAGATGTCGAAGATTTGCAGCGGAGATTGTTCAAGACTGATATTGACAGGACGGACGGTGAGACGGTACAGGAATTACTGAGAGAGATAGGGGAGGAAGGAGGTGTAACAAAGTTCAGTGTGAATGAGGATGTTGGTTTTGAGTATTTGTTTTAATAACGGGAAGAATGAGGCGTGATTTGAGTGTTTTTTGTGATGTGTTTGTTATGGATGCAACATACAAAGTAAATCGATATTTGTATCCACTTGTGAATATTATGTGCATAGATGATGAGGGTCATGGCGGGCGAAAGACTGGAAATCCATGACCAACCTGAAACTGACATTGTACCAGTATGACGTGTGACAAATACACAGGAAGGACTGTATCGAATTGTATCTTCAGTGACAAACAGGATCAATAGCTTATTTCAAGTTATGGTAGAACATCAGTTTCTGCAAAGAATCTCCCAGTTGGAACAATTTTTGACTCTTGTCTCTGAAGATAAAGACTTTGACATTGTTGACATGACTGACTTAATACAGACAAATCCCCATTCTAACCCTCTTTCTGACTTTTCAGAGACACCAGACATTGTAAATGCACGTACTGACCAGAGACCACAGACATTATAAATACACACTCTGCCCAGACAGAGACCACAGAAGTTATGGACACACCGACTGACCAGACAGAGACCACAGACGTTATGGACACACAAACTGACCAGACAGAGAGACCAAAGACGTTATGGACACACAGACTGACCAGACAGGGACTCCAGATAACAGAGACATGCGACCATAAAGATGCCCTTGACACGACAGAGACAGTTAGACTGCGAAATTTTTCAAATGTGACTCTACACAGGAAATTTCATACAGAATTCCCTTAATACATTTACTCATTGTCCATTTGTAAAATTTATTTTCATGTAATAAACCACCAAAAATGTAAATTTTTAACGTGGGTGGGGGCTGTCACGTTACTGTAGAACGAGCTTAAGTCTCAATGGGATATTAGCTTTAGGCAACCACAAGTTGGTATTTTTCAAACCTGTTGCTATGCTATCTTGTGATGACAACGTCTCTCAGTCGCCAAACGTCACTAGCTATCCTTCACATAATGCAGGGTTGATTGTGTGAAGTACGTTTGGGGCCGGAAGATAGCAAGGCATAGTGCAGGCTACTGTACTGTGTCAGTCCGTGAACGGGTGACCAATTCATAGTACAGAGAAGGCAAATCTGTTACTATATGTCCCAATAAAAATATAACACAGAGAAGGCAGAAACTGTGTTATACAGGTCGGTACAGAATAAAACAAATATAACACAGGAGACCAAACACTGTGTTGTAGAATATCAAAATTTCAAAGGTGGTCGGTCAGTGACGAAATAAAAAGGGACATTATAAGTCGTAATATCACATCCCAATAAAAGAGTGTGACAGTAAAAAGGTGCCCGTTAACAATTGAGTCGGTCAAGTCTCTATCCAGATTCAAAAGGATAGTGCAAAGTCCTGTATGTAAAACAAATTTGAGAAGCATGGTTGTTCTCAATACTTGTTGGGTCGTGATCGGTATAGAGTGAAGTAGTGTTCATGCTACACATCTTCACGAAATATCAGAGCAATGCTGTGTCAAGATTACAGAGGAGCAAGAAGACAAGATTTGTTTGTGTGTCTTTATATGTTACGGAATAGGTACATTTTGGTTGTCAAAACTTTCATTTTTATTTTGACATTTTCTTGATCTTTTAAAATAAAATTATAATTTAATTTAATCAACAGACTTGTTTAATAATTTAAAGATATAGTTTTTTGTGGGGATCTTTTGTAAAATCATTAGTCTGATTGTAGTTGTAAATTTCTTTATATTCTAATGTCATAAAATCAGTGACACCACTGAATTCCTACCAGCGCTTTTACTCACTGAGTCCCTACCACCAGCGCTATTACTCACCCAGTCCCTACCACCTGGGCGGGGTTCCTGACCTCCCAATGTGGGCAGGGGGGTTCATACTGTGTCTTCTATCCCCTTATATCTGTTTTCCAACATGCTTTCTGTCTTTGTCTTGGAATGAGATTACTTGGTTTTGTCCTGGTCCTGGCCGGATCCCCTGGCTGAGAGTGAAGCAGTCGAATGTATAGTTAGTTTTGGGAGATGATATTTTTTTCATTGTAAATCATCTCTCTGTTATGTACTGTATTATGTTTTATTTACATATTATATTTGATTTGTTAACATTTGAGTGTATTCCTCTTAGTCGGGACCTGTGCTTGTGTCTGGATGAGACTTTTAGGTGATCTTAACCCTCGAAGCGTCCAGGGCCGATTTAATCGGCCTCTCGGCCGCCGCCATAACGTTCGGGCCGATCTAATCGGCCCTAGTTTAAAGTGACTATACAACGACCGGCACTCTAGACACACATAAGAACTCTTGTGTGAAGTCCTTGATGTGTCTACTTTCGTTTTCTCTCGTTTCCTTCTTGCCAACAGACCGTTGAACCGTGATTTTCAGTGTTCTTTTCACACGTTTACCGCATCTCGAAATGACCGATTCTGAGCCACAACCAGGGCCTTCGGGCCTCCGTAGATCTAGAAATAGATCTACTTTAGCTAATAGAAACCTATTTACTGCTCTCATGAACGACGACAGTGATGAAGAGGACGATTTTGATCACATTCCTCATGTGAGTGTGAGTGATCATGAAGATAGTGAGGAGGATGATGATAGTGATGATTCTACATCGATTGACGCAGAAACTGAAACTGAAAATAGACCTACATGGGTACCTCAAGCCCCAGAGACTGTAACTGAGGATTATCCTCTGTCCTTTACAGTAAGGAATAACAAGAAAGCCAGAAATATTCCTGAGAACACTGAGAGACCAATAGACTTTTTTCAACTGTTTATGACCGAAGAGATCTCTCTCTCTCTTTTCTCAGTAAAAATAAAGGTAAGGAAAACAACACTTTTTTTTTGTCCAGTACTGGGTCATTTATTGTTGATGTAGATCAGATGCAGTGAATATTTGTATCTATTGTTATATATTGTCTGAAAGAGGAAATGATGAGCTACAACTTGGGTATTTCAGAATTTCAATTTAGGCAAAATTTAGCTGACTTATCCCTGGCCAAAGTAAATGAGCCGGATAAAAATAAATGTCAAGGTCAAGGTCAATGTCATCTCAAAGGATGGTCAAGGTCACAATGTCGTTTATAAATGGTCATAAGTATTCATAATTTATTCCTCTTTCAGAAAATATATACTTTTACAATCTTATTCTTGGAAACAAAGCTACTACATCTTATTTTCTAAACTTTGGTAAAATCAATGAAATTGCCCCGACGTTCTGGCCGGGTACTATTGACGCTTCGAGGGTTAAACTAAGTACTTTGATGGTGTGCTCTTGGAATCTACATGTTTCCCATTTGAACAAATTCCCCTTTGTCTTACCTTTTCTTGGGTGCTTTAATTGA
>NW_027622806.1:0-5000 GCF_034508935.2 Berghia stephanieae
ACCATTGTGCCCTGGCAGATTTTCTAATAATTGTTATTTTGAATCAACATGTGATAGAATTACCCTTAATTTAGAAAAGGTCTGCAAGTTAGTCGTACATCAATCTGTAAAAAATAATTTTATAATTATTAGATTTGTCAGTAATTCTATACTCGCTGGCAAACATTTAAAATAGACATATGGACCAATTTAACGAACCCATTACCCTATTTTCTTTCAAAGAATAGAAAATGCAGAGGCTATTGCACCCACAAATTATCATCAATCTTATTTTAGAATACATGATATAAAGACAAGGGTGGGTTACTTTTAAAAAAAATCCTTTTCAATTTACACAATGGCTTAATGATGGCATTTAATTCCACACAGATAAAAACCTTCTCGGTTGATCGGGTCATTTTGATGTGTAGACTTTCCTCAACTTGCCAATTGCACCCAGATACTGTTTCAACGATGATATGACCCTCGAACAATGTTTCCAGTTTGGTGTTTTTAATGCCAAAATCCAAAATCATAGAAGTCTTTAAAAAAATTTTTTTTAATCGGTCGTTTGGCATGAAAAATTTAATTTGGATTTTTTATTGTATTAAAAATTACTTTATTTTACAAATATTAAAGACAAAAATGCAATAAAAATCACAAAAAATTAGTATTATTTTTAATCTGCAATATGGCAATGGGGATGAAATTTTTATAACTGCTTGATAAGAATATAAAGCTTTATCTTTTTAAAATTTTTAACTGTGCATTTTAGCATGAAAAAAATCGAGTCCTAAAAACAAACGATTTTTTTTCTCAGACCAGCTCTGATTGTTTCTAAGTATGACATGTTTAGTATTTCACGCAAAAAAAACAATCCGACAACACTGCCTTGTAAAGATCAACCTTCCACGACGTAACAGTGTATAACATCGTGTCTTTGGAATGTATAGAGCACGGTACTAGAAGACACGGGTGGATGGACACGGGAAACCTATATTATAATAATATCACATCTTATTTATATCATTCTTTCTAGTTTTCATTCATTTATTCAGGATTGTGTTTGATCTGTTTGGAGTTAATTTTCAGGTATTAATTTCGGGAAAACCATCCTTCTACACCACGTTTTCTTGTTTTGTTTTTTTCCCCACATCACCTTACTGCGCTATTATGAGGATATATATATTCTTGCATCCTTACTTCCGTTATGATGTTGATTCAGCGGTGATTGGTGTTATATATGTAGGTAAACAAAAAAATAAACTTGAAATTTTATATAACGCAATATCCACTAAAAGAGCTCAAAGCGCTTTACAAAGGATCCTGACCAACAGCAACAAGTAACATGTAGAACGAGACATGACGCCTGATAGGCGAAATTACATTTTTTATGCTATGTATTTAGTCACAATCTCACAAGATCTGCCAGCCGGATAAAGCGTATCAACACACAAAACTATGTGTAACCTTGAACCTTGGCTGATAGAATTTAGTGAGAACTACTCATACAAATGGCTGACTAAAAACAATAACAAATAGTTGAGTGACGTCAATTTTGTTCCTTCTATTAGATAATCGTAATAAAGGAATCCAAGTTAACTCACACAACCCTAACACCGACTATATCCGTAGTTTTCCCCGGGTTACTTTTACACCATGCTAATTTATTACATTTTTCTGAGACAAACTATAGGCGTAGTATCACATCTACTGTTTTTAGTTGTTATTTTTACATGTTAATGATAGGTGAATAAAACTATCTATGTTCATGCTCATTTTTAATTTTAAAAATTTCCAATTATGAAAAGTAGCAAAAATCTCTAGGATTGAGTGAGTCAAGAGATTGTCAGGCATAGCAACAAGAGGTCACGAAGGAACCATCAATTGTGTTGATAACAAACCTTCTTTTGATAATCCAACCGATCAACCGAAACGTAACGCCATTTAATTGGAACAATTAAAAGCTTAACTGAGACGCACAATGAGTATAAGAAGGTTTGTTAAAATCCTTTTTGATTTGTTTTTGTCATTATTGATATTGTAAAATATGGCCCACCGCCTCAATCAGATTTTATGCGGGAATGAACTAGATAAAGAAAATTAAATATAAAATTAAAGCACCGTCAACTTGGGAAATTTTGCCTAAAGGGGAAACTTTGTCTTTGCCAATTGGATTCAGTAGTCTGATGTCACGCGCCCGGCAACGGCGGCCATCTTGGTTCTAAACAAAGAAAATCTTTACTTTTTATTCTTCATGCTGGCGAGAACTTTTCATTCCCTTTTAATATGCCTTGTGATCAGAATGTGTAAAAGTCAAAACATGATCAAATTGATGGGGTTTATTTCCTCTGGATACGCTTTTAAGCTCGCCGGAGAAATATTTCATACGGCGTCCGCCATTGTTCCGATAGTTTAGAGCCAGTGTTACTAAGTTACCATACGTCATTAGGAAGGAAGTGACGGTACGACTATTGAATCCTATTTGGAGCAATTTGAGCAGTCTTAACTCTTTGTTGTATAAAATTATGTAAATGCATTTTATAACGCATATTTATTCATTCTCATAAATCAGGCTTGTAAAACAAATTTTCTTATAGATGAATATTTTTTTTTGCGATATATTTATCTATTTATTTATTTACTTATTTTGTTGATGATGGAAAATACTATTTTCTAACATTCCTTACCTAAGTCAGATGTAAAATGAGAAGCTGGCCAGTAACAGTTGTGTATCTGTCGAAAAAAAAAAGAAAATGTGCAATATAGTATTGTGTTAATCCTAGCTTACGACCTCTTGAAAAGCGATTTGAGCACGTTAAGTGGATATTGCCGTAATTTTTTTTTTTTTAGAAAGCTCAAGCTGAAGTGATAAGGTTATCGACGTCCATTAAACTTACAAATGTGTTTTTAATCTCCAAGCCAAACAGTCCCGTCTTTATGATTAATTCTATTCATATCGTTAACATCAACATTAAGATTACTGACACTTCCATAATTCTATTTTATCCACGATATCCCGCTGTAAGAGAATGTGATAAAGATCTGAAAAGGTGGGTTTGAAACAGTACCAGACAAAATTAATTCTTCAGAGCCATTAGGACTATTGAAACGTACTCCGAACCCCTCCCCCCCCCCCCCCAAAAAAAAAACAAAAAAAAAAACAAAAAAAAAACAAAAAAAAAACAAACAAACAAACAAACAAAAAAAAAAACAAACCAAACAAAAAAAAAAAAAACAACAAACAAACAAAAAACGACAACAACAACAAAACATGTACTTAAAACTTTGGACAGAAAACTCGCCCTTCAAATTAATATCGATCGATTAAAATAACCCTCATTATGTCATAAACTATCAAAAAATGGACTTTGGATTTCTTAAGTTATCGTATTTGTGACACAATCGTCTCCAAATAACAATATTTTGGGGTGATCATGAGACATAAAATTTAATTCTAAGCTTAAATTAGACAATTTATTTAAGTTAAAATACATGCCTTTATTGAGGAGAGTGAATTATTTTTTCCTCTTCACTCGAAAAAAAAAATAAAATTTTAACTCCAATAATTCACTCATACTCTTGGAAAACCCAATTATAGTTTATTATAGCGTAAAACGGTCTGAAGCTTTTGCCTGCTAGCCCTTGAATATGATGCCAGGTAAAGTAGAGAGGAAAATACGAGAAAAAGCATCCCTTAAAATCGACTTGACTCGAAGGGGGAGGCAGGTTGAGTGTAAGCAAGCGGGCTTTGCGAGCGACTGACCGTCCCTCTGCTCTTCGGTCAGGTATCTGGCCACACCTTGCGTTTTCACTACGATTTGCCTGTCCCTGGATCGTCCCTGGATGAGAAATGAGCGTGTATAGAGCCTTTAAGGGATGGTTTTTAACGTGATTTCAATTTTTTTAAAGCTTTGTCTGATACTGTTTCATGCCCACATTTTTAGATTTCTATCTTACAACACTGTTTGCTCCTTATTGAGCTCTGAAGTGGAGTGACCATAACTACGCCCATTTTCCTCTGGCCCCATAAATTTAAATGTCCAAATAGTCAAAAGTCACCAAACAATGACAGTGATTGCGAAACTGAATGAATAGAACAGGTGTTGTATATTGGTTTTCGTAGAAGTAAAATTCTTATTAGTTCTATCCGCCAGATCTATCGCGCCAAAACACAAGACTAATATGTAATCTGAAACGTTCTTTTGGGCTAGGTGCCTGGACGACTTGCTGTTTTTAAGGATTCAAATGAAATGTATTCTCAAAATCTTTAGAGCGATACCCCTCTTGGGAATGTCTGCCAATTGCAGTCTGTGCTTTGGAAGGAGACTGGCAAAAACCAAGCTTAAAGGTGTGTGACACCTCCAGGATTGTGTGACACCTCCAGGATTGTCTGACACCTCCAGGATTGTCTGACACCTCCAGGATTGTGTGACACCTCCAGGATTGTGTAACACCTCCAGGATTGTGGGATTGTCTGACACCTCCAGGATTGTGTAACACCTCCAGGATTGTGGGATTGTCTGACACCTCCAGGATTGTCTGACACCTCCAGGATTGTGTGACACCTCCAGGATTGTCTGACACCTCCAGGATTGTCTGACACCTCCAGGATTGTGTGACACCTCCAGGATTGTCTGACACCTCCAGGATTGTCTGACACCTCCAGGATTGTGTGACACCTCCAGGATTGTGTGACACCTCCAGAATTGTGTGACACCTCCAGGATTGTGGGATTGTCTGACACCTCCAGGATTGTGTGACACCTCCAGGATTGTGTAACACCTCCAGGATTGTCTGACACCTCCAGGATTGTGTGACACTTCCTGAACAGATTCATCGACAACTACTGTCTACGGGAGCGTGGTCTATCTCTGGCACTTTGCGCCTTAGCAAATTTAGAACACCCGTTTTATAACAAAATCGCTTTCACGTCCCGTATTGGTCTACCAACCTGTACTATGGAACGGTGTTGAGCTACTTTTGGAGATTTAGTTTCATGTGATCAGATAACACACAAG
>NW_027622806.1:10000-11567 GCF_034508935.2 Berghia stephanieae
TTTGGGTTTCCGTGTCAGGTTATAGATAGTTCGAAGATGACGTCACTCAGGTCTTTGTTATTGTTTTTTGCCATCCGCGTTTATGAGTACTGCTCACTGAACTGTATTAACCCGGATGGCAATGTTATGAGCTTCTTAGTCAAGCGCATACTATCTATAACTTAACGATGGCTCCGGTCAAAGCCTAACACTTTCCCTAAAATTACGTCACAGTAAGAGCGACGGGCACCAAAAATAAGAAAGCGGTATGAGAGTGGTTTATAGTTGTGCTCAATGAAACAAACATTCAATATGTTGAACTATTGAATACACGTGGGGAGAAGTGGTCGAGTGGTTAAGGCACTGCACTGCGACCCGGAAGGTCCCGGGTTCGAGCCCCGCTTCAGGCACTTTCGTTATTTCCTTGGGCAAGATTATTCAACATGGGTGATTCCTGTTGACATCAGACATCTTGTTTGATGAATTATCTATACCTTCGTGGAATGCCTCGGCGACGATATCTTATGATGTGGCGGAAGGGCATAATTAATTATTTTGAATACACGTCACTATTCACTTTCTTCTGGACGTCATCTTGTAATGTGACGTAATTTTTTTGGCCTCTGTCCGTAGCCATCGTAGCCATCGTAAAACAGAAGAAAACACTTGGTGAGCTGTATTCAATAGTTCAACCAATGAAATAACTTGTTTCCTTGAGCTCTACTAACGACAACTCACTAGACGCTACACAAACCTAAAAAAAAAAATTACGTCAAACTGCCAGTCCTAGAGGATTCAAGTGTCAGGCTATATTATGTCAGGCCGTAACCATCGTTATGTTATATTGCCTGACATTGAAATCCAAAAGAATTGGCAGTTTGACGTCATTATTTGGTTTTTAGTTTTTGCACCGCTTAGTGAGTTGTCGTTAGTAGGGCTCATGGAAACGAAGTTATTTCGTTGGTTGAACTATTGAATTCAACTCACGATTTGTTTTCTTTTGTAGCAAAAGACTGGCATTTTGACGTCATTTTTTGGTCAGTGTACGGCCATAACTTTAGGAAGGCCACGGTCAGGCTATATGTTAACGATGGCTACGCTCTGCCAGGCTAATAAAAATTAGCTGTGGAAGCTGTGGTCTGACACTCGCTAACTTATAACTGACACTAGGACCCATATTTTGACGTCATTTTTAAAGTTTTTTTTGGTGAGTTGTCTTTAGTACTGGTCAAGGAAACAAGTGGTCCCATTGGTTGAACTATTGAATACAACTTACGATTTGGTTTCTTTTGTGGTCAAAGACTTGTCTTGTGTTAGGCCGTGAGTTTACGAGGACCACGCACTGACCAACGAAGGCTACAAACTGACAGCAACGAATCTCTTTGCCTTGGGGTAACAATATGTATGTGTGTTTTTGCTCTTTTTTTTTTTTGAAGGGGGGGGGGGGGGGGGGGGGGGGTGGTGTGGCATATTAAGTAGTCTTTCATTCTGCCCATGGAGCCGGAGTTTATCCCGGTTTCTATAGCGTGAAACGGACAATAGCAATAGCTTGCAATGCTTTGTATAGGATTCTATTCTATCGCAAAGT
>NW_027622807.1:0-11562 GCF_034508935.2 Berghia stephanieae
GGATTTTTTGGAAAGATTTTTTTAAAAAAAAACACACAAATCGGGAAAAATCTTTTTGGTTAATAAGGTTATTTCCCAAAAACAAAGCTGCAAAACTCTATACCTTTTCCCGAGTTTTCTTGAACTTCTACCTTATAACCCAAACCTGGCTTTGGGTTTCATTTTTTTTGTTTTTTTCCCCCCAATTTTTAAAACAAGGGAAAAAAATTTAATGGTTAAAAATGTAACAACCCCACATGGTTTCTTTTAGGCAAAAGCTGGATTTTTTAAGGTCGTTTTGTTAATTGAACTTTGATTCATTGTTCAATAACTTTGTATTTTTTGGTGGTTTGGGAAATTTGGTTGTATTAAAGGAAATTTGTTTTAAAAATAACTCCAAAATTAAAAAAATTTTAATTTATAGTTTCCTTATATTAAACTAAATTTTTAATAAAAATCCAAATTGTGAAGGTAATTTTCTTTTATTTGAAGGCCTTTGTGGTTATCAAAGATTTTTTTCCTTTGTGTTTAGAAAGTATTTTTAATATCATTTTGTATTTTGTTTTTTTTTTTTTATTTTTATTTAAATTTTTTAATATTTAAAATAAAAAATTAAAAAAATTGGGCCCCATATAAAATTTTTAAACTTCTTAGAAAAACCCCCACAAAATTCTTATGGGGTTTTGTTTTTTGTTTTTTGGTTGTTTAGAAAAATCCCTTTTGAAATTAATAAATCTGTAAGGTTTTTTTTTTGTTAATTTTTTTTTTTTGGTTTGTTTGTTTTTTCAATTCCTAATTTTTAATTGGACTTGGGGTTCGGAGAAAAAAAACAAATAGGAAAAGGACGCAAAATTTGTATTAAAAATGGATTAATGGAAGGGGGGGAAAACGAAAATTAATTTAGGTTTTGGTTGATTTTAATTTTTTTTGGTAATCTTTTAATTTTGTTTTGGTGTTGGAAGGGGGGTTGGGGGGGAGGGGAAAAAGGTTTTTTGTGTGGATTTTTGGTGGGTTTTGGTTAGTTGTGGGTGGGTTTTTGGGGTTTTGGGGTTGTGGTGGTGGGTGGGAAGTTTGGTTTAAATTGGTGGCCCTTGGTTGGGGTTGGTTTTAAGGGGTGGGTTTTGAAAATTTTTTTGGGTTTTTTTGTTTTTTTTTTTTTTTGTTTTTTGTAACCAAATTTTAATTTTACTTTAAATGTTGTTATGTTTTTATTTTGTTTAAAAAAATAAATTTTTAAATTATTAAAGGAAGGGGAAATTTAATTTTCCATTATTTTTCTTTTTTTAAAATATTTTTTATTTTAAATTTTTTTTTTGAATTGATAAGAAGAAAGGAAAGAAAATGGGAGGGGGGAAGGGAAAAAAAAATTTTTAAACCTTTTATTTTTTTTTTTTTCCCCCTTTTTTTTTTTTATTTTTTAAAATTTCAAGTGAAATTTAAAATTTTGTTTCCCCTTTTTTCCCCCTTTTTTTCCCCCCCCCTTTCCCCCTTTTTTTTCCCCTTTCCCCAAATTTTGGGGCCCCCCTTTCTCGCTTCCCTTTTCCCAAACCCCCCTTTCCCCCCAACTCTCTTTTTATCCCACCCTTTCCCCCCCCCCCCCTTTTTTTTGGTTTCCCCCCCCCCCCCTTTTTTTTTTTAAAAAAATTTTTTTTTTTTTTTTTTTTTTTTTTTTCTTTTTTTTTTCCCCCCCCCTTTCTTTATTCCCTTTTTGTTTTTTTTTTTTTTTTGCCCCCCTTTTTCCCCCCCCTTTCCCCCCCCCCCCTTTCCCCCCCCACTTTCCCCCCTTCCCCCCCTTAAAATCCTTTCCCCCCCTTTCCCCCTTTTTTTCCCCCCCTTTTTTTTTTTTTTTTTTTTTTCCTTTTTCCCTACCCTTTCAAATTTTTTCTCTTTCTCCCCCGTTTAAAAAATAAAAATTTTTAAAGGAAAAAATTTTTTTGTTTACTTTTTTTTTTACCCCTTTTTTTATTTTTTCCACAAGGAAAAAAAAAAATGTAGTTTGAAAAAACCCAAAAGGGGTATTTTTTTTTTTTTGAAAAAAAGGGGGGCCCCCCTTCCCAATATAGGGGAAATTTTCATTTTAAAAACAATCTTTTTTAAATTTTAAAAATTTTTCTGTTATTAAATTTAAAAAAAACAATTTTTTTGCATGTTTTTTAAAAAAAAATTTTTAAAAGAAAAAAAAAAGGGGGTAAAAGAAAGGGAAAAAACCCCTTTTTTACCCAGCATTTTGGCTACCGCAAAAAAAAAAAAACTAAATTTTTTGGGGGGTTCTGCCCCCCTCCGGGAAAGGGGGCCCCCCAAAAAAATTTTCTTTGGTTTAAAAGGGGAATGGGAAAACTATTTTTCAACCATTCCAAAATTTTAGAAAAAAAGCACAAAAAATTTAAATTTTTGTTGGGGGTTTTTTAAAACCCAAAAAAGGGGGGAAGGGGAAAAATTTTCCCCAAAATTTTTAAAGGTTAATTTAAGCATGGTTTTCCGGGAAAAAAAAAAAGGCATCTTTTTATTTTTAAATTCTGTAAAATTTTAATGGGGGGGAAAAATTAGCCCGCATAAAATTTAAAAAAAAAACGGTTTTTTTGTTAAACGGGCGGGGGTTTTTCCAACCAAAACCCAAATTTTTTCCCCCAAAAAAAAATTTTTATTTTTTGGGTTTTTTGTTTGACCCTTTCCCCGGGGAAAAGGGGTTAAAAAAAGGTGGGCTTTGGAATTTTTAAAAATCATTAATTTTACCCAACCCTTAAAATCCTGGACAACTTTTCTTGTCCAAAAAAAAAAACCCCCAGGGAAACCCTTTTAAAATGGACCCTTCCCTAAAGGTTTTAATGGTTTTTTGATGTTAAAAAAAAATTTTACAAAAAAAACTTTGGGAGTTTTATTTTGGGGAAAAAGGTCCCCTTTTTTGGGGAAAAGCCAACAAATTTTTTTTTTTTTGGGGGGTTTTTTTTTTTTTTAAAAAAGGATTAAGCTTTGGGGGGGTGGCCAAAATTTTTTAAAAGGGTTTTTTTAAAAATTAAAAATCCTTTTCAGGGGGCCCCCCTTAAGGGGATTTTCGCCATATAAAAACTTTATTTAAAAAAAAAAAAGTTTTTTTTATTTGGGGGTTTTTTAATTAAAAAATATGATTTGGGGGGGAAATTTTTTTTTTTTATGATAAATGTTTGAAAGAATAGGAAAATTTGGAGGGTTTAAAAAAAAGAGTTGAAAGGGGGAATATTGGATAATTTTTTATTTATATATGGAAAAAATTAAGGAAATTTGGGTTGATATGGATAGAAATTGGAAAAAAATTGTAAATATAAAATTAAATGGGGGAAAAAGAATATTTTTGGGTAAAAAGAAATTTTTTAAAAAAAAAAGGGGTTTATGGGGGGAAAAGGGGAAAATGAAGAAAATATTTTTAAAGAAATTTTAATTTAAAATTAAATTTTAGAAAAGGTAAAAATGAGTTTGTATTTAAGGGGTGTGCAATAGATGTAGAATGATGATATGTATTGTCTTTTAGATTTTGTAATTAATTTTAATGTTTTAAAAATATTATAATTTGGATAAAGTATTTAAAAATGATATATGATTAGAATTATGATTATATTGGATTTAAATTTATTTTAAAGATAGGTTTTAGGTTAACGTGATGATTAAATAAGAATGGAAATGGAAATGTTATGTTACATATTTGATAAATATATAATGAATTTTTGGGGCAATTTTAGTTTAAAAAAAGGGGAAGATAAAAGGGCGAATCCAATATTCAAAAATTTGACCGGTTTTTGGGGTTTTCAAATTTGATGAGAGGCAAAAAAAACTGTATTTGTCAACCCTTTTTAAAAACTTCGTTCCAACTTAAAGCAATTAAATAATGTTGTATTTTAAAAATATATATAGTGTTAAAGGAAAATTTAATTTTGGTCTCAGTTAGTTCTTTTCCACCAAAGTGCCAAAGGATCCCCGGTGGTAATCCCCTCCCCAAACTCCTTTGCTTAGCAAGGGGAAAAAAAATAAAAAAATATTTTATTCTTTACTTTTTTGGGTATAACCTGTTGTCAAAGATTAAGACCAGCCCCACCCCTACTTCTATTAAATGGCCCACGATGACCGTCACAAAACCCATACTGCAGAGCCCGCCCTCTTCGACTCTAACAGAGTGGTGACACACTACGGTAGCTTAAATCATGCTCACTCTGATTCTTCAACCTGTTCACGATTTCATCCTTATGGAAATTTAATTTGATATACTGTTTGATTTCTTGAATTTACCACTTTTTAAAAAACCAAATTTGTTGCAATTTAACCAGTGACTTTTTATAAGATTATTTCCATTGTTAGGAAATATTGTGTGATTAACCGAAAGTTGCGATTAAACGAGTTGCATAATTATCCAGGAGTGGACTGAAGAGTTTTACACATCATGATCAAAAAAAAAAAAAAAAAAAGCAAACTATGTGTACCTAAATGTTATTTATTCCTCAATCAATTACAATCTTACATTAACATCATCAAGATCACATCCCAAAAGGGTTTGTCTGGGTTGACAGCAAGACATTTTTCAGGATTTTTAAAGCTCCAAAATCTCTCTGATCTGACGTTACAAAACGAATATGCATATTCTCAACAAAAACTTAGATTTGGTTGATGGCTGTTATTTATGCAAGACTGTAGGCATAAAGCAAGATGCAAAAAAAGACAGGTTTATGTTTTTAAATTATTTTATATTCTTTTCAAAAATCCATTCTAGTTTTGCAAATTAAAGAATACACGTGAAGTGTTGAGTTGGATGAGCGCTAAAACGTTATAAAGTAGTAGTGGTTTAGTAGTAGTAGTAGTAGTAAACGGCAGATTTACTCACTAGTGTGAATCTACAGTCTACTGAAGTTCCCGAATTTATCTGACTCCACTTCCAAATGATGACTGACAAGTGAACAAATCATCAATCGGTTTTGTGTGTGTGATTAGGTACTTTGGGTTAACGTCCATTTGGCCTCCAGCAGGGAGCCGATAATGGGCTAGTGCTGTGACCCGATTTTTTGGACTTTTGAGTGATGGGTCTAAGAAAAAGTTGCATAGATTTTTTGTTTATGGGATTGGATTTTAATTGATTTATGTCTTATTTTCTTCAGGAGGAATTTACTCTATCAGTTTGGTGTAGTTTATTTTAATATTCAATGACAATGTAGTTTAACCTTTGATTATGAGAAAAGTAGGGTATGAATTTAGCTTTGGTTAATTAAAAGATTAGAACTTGGTAAATCAAAATTTCATGCTGGCACGTTTATTCTATACATCTTAACTTTTTTATAAAATTAAAATTCAGGGCAACAGGTGTATACCGCACATCCATGAAATGCTTTCCTGTAAAATCCGTACTCAAATCTGAAGCGGCATTTTAGGCCAGTTTGAAATCCATATGGCGGTGTCTACCGGAATGCAAACAATTTTCAGGTCACAATGTCCGTCAGTAAATAACAAAGGCAAATAGAAGACCATTTGTCAGCCTTTAAAACTAACACAACTTTTTTTCTGCTATTTGATTTTCACAATTTTGGTATCATTAGAATCGTGCGTGAAAAGCACTTTAAAATGATATAGGTTTTCATTGAGCTGAAATCCAATTTGAATTTTTTACCAAAAGTACCTAGTGTGATGTTCTACCTATTGAAAATCTTTTAAATTCAACTTTGATGTATTAGAAGGCCAATAATTACCCATTTAAAATTATCTCGGTTCTCTTCATGATGCGTCTCAGCATCAATTTACCCCACGATGCCATAGACGTCTAGTTTGGAACTCAGCAAGTGACGAGAAAAATCTTGCGGCTATTGAGAGGAGTCCGTCCGGCCACTCTCTTTGCAAGTCAGGAGTTATCAGTTAATCCTTGGTTTCTTTGAAAATTATTGAAACACAGCAGTTTCATTTAAAACAGACTCTTTTGTAGATCAAGATATTAATGTTAGGTATTGCCACTTTAAATCTCTTCAGGACTATAGAACGGGTCAACTTGACGTCTGACCAAAATCATTTCGAAGATCGATATGGCATCAGCAACGCCTGGAATGGTGGATTTAATTGCGGCATTCTGACGATTCTAATGCTATGACAGAGATGCTCCATTTCACGCACGGTGAGATGGCTTCAACTGGCATCAGGCATCAACATGCTACTAATATTGGGTTGATATGCGTTCTTGACTAAGAACTAAAGGCCGAGACTGATAACTGATAACCACCTACTACTGGGGCGAGGCCTTTTATGCGCCGAAATTTGAACTAAAATACGTTTCACGAAAAAAGTGTTATATGTTTGCTGGTCTCTTGTCACCAAGATAAGAATTCCGGACCAAGATTTTCGTTAATTCTGTTTCTAAAAATAGTTTATAATTGTATATCTTGTTATTCCTCAGTCATCAAACTTTCACACAATTTTATATTAGGTTTTATTACTTAAAGTTCCATATAATGCTCTAGATTTTAGAGGGAGTATTTCGGAAAGAATATTAATTGTTTTTTTTTTTTCCCTCAATGATTGAAAAATATCTATGAAAAACACATGGTACCCATATTGTACTTTTTCAGGGTTCCTTATTGACCATCGTGAAAATTTAGGCATTGACTCTTTTTTAACTTGGTGTTTAACAAATAAACTTCCATTACTATGATTTACATTTATTATTCTTCTGTTGACTGTTGGGTTGACATCCTTAAACTAAAAATAGAAAAGTGAATGTGCTAGAGGTCAAATCAATAGGGGGAACCGGTGATTTTGGTCTCCTATGGTTAAAGTACTGTATATGAAATATAGGGGTAACAAAAGTCCTTATCGGTATAATTACATATATATATATATATATAGATATATATATATCATATTGATAGATAGATAGTTAGATAGATAGATAGATTAGATAGATAGATGATAGATAGATAGATAGATAGATAGATAGATTGCTTAGGATAGATAGGGAGAGGATAGTTCGAAGATGAGTCACTTTCATTCAACCCCCCCCCTCCAAAAAAAAAAAACAAACAAAAAATAACAAAAAAAAACACCAAATCCTAAAGACCTGAGTGACGCCAAACGTCATTTATATATATAAGAGTGATAAAAGGACCACAGCACGTGACCCTGAAAGGTCCACGGTACCCACCCTAAATGTCAGCTCAACTGAAAAACCAAGGCCCAGAATGCAACTGCCACGCGTCGAAAACAAAAAAAAAAAAAAAAAAATAAAATAATAAAAATACAGAAAAGAAAAAAGCAAAGAACGAAGGATTGTTATTAAACTTTCCAGATCTCTTGATTTCGTGCTTACAAAGGGGAGGTATAGTTCATGTTATATTAGATCGTTTATTTTCAGGAAAATGTCGATTTTTAGGGTTCAACCATTGCCATCGTAAACGTATAGATAGTATGCAGATGACGTCTCTCAGGTCTCTTGTTGATGTTTTTGGCCATCCGCGTTTATGAGTAATGGCTCAATGATCTGTTTTATCCCGACTATAAAACGTTCATGGATACACACAGTTTTTGTGTGTTTGTCCGCTATACTTCGGATGGCAATGTTATGAGCTTCGTAGCCAAGGCATACGATCTATACTTCCGGATTGCAGTGTTATAAACTCCTTGGCCAAGCGGCATTCTATCTATAGCCAGTACTGACCGAAAAAAAAGTCTTTTGACCACAAATCGTGAGTTGTATGCAATAGTTAAACTAATGAATCTTTGTTCCTTGATTGAAGCTACTACTAACGACAATTCACTAGATCGGTGCATAAAAACTTAGAAAATGACGTACAACCTATATGTCCTAGTAGGTTAAATGCGTAGCCATCGTTCATGTTATTGCCTGATACTTAAATCCAAAAGGATGGCTATTTGACGACATTATTTGGGTATTTGCACGCCTAGTGAGTTGTCGTTAGAGAGCCTCATGGAACCAAGTTATTTTTCATTGGTTGAACTATTGAATACAACTCGCGATTTGTTTTTCTTTTGTGGCATAAAAGACTGGCATTTTGACGTCATTTTTGGTCAGGTAGAAGTCATCATAATTTTACAAAAGTCAATTTCCGAGGGAAGTGGACGTCTTTGACTGGTGAAGGGAGTATTCTCATCAAACTGTATTAACTAGAATTATAAACGTTTCTAAGGTTAACATAATTTTGTCGTGTTTGACCGTTATATTTCTGGATGACAAAGTTGTGAAGGCCAAGCAGCACAGCAACTATTTAAGGTTAACATATTTGTTGTGTTTGGGTCAGCGTTTGATTCCGGTCGGCAATGTTGTGGGTTGTCATAACAATACGCACAGCATCTATTTTGATGTCCAGACTCAAGCAAAGATTCTAGCTATGAGGATACAACAAATGATTACAGATAGAAAATTATCAAAACTATAATCAATAATTGAGCAAACTCCAGAAATCGTTGGCAAGGATAAATTTTTATCTCTCGGCTATTAATCCCCCACCCCCACCCACCCCCACCCGCCCCCCTCCCCCAGACCCCCCCACCCACACACCCCCCCCCCCCCCCCCCCCCCCCCCCCCCCCACCCATTGAAAAATCAATCCCGAACATACACACATATTCAGATGTAGAGAGAGAGACAGAGAGAGAGAGAGAGAGAGAGGAGAAGAGGAGAGAGAGAGAGAGAGAGAGAGACAGCGATAGGAAATTAGTGTGAGTAGAGAGAAAGAGAGGGACAGTGATGGAGAGATCGAGAAGAGAAAGAGAGGGAAAGAGAGACAGACGTAGAAATAGAAATATGAAAAAAAAGAGAAAAGACAGAGAGAGAGAGAGAGAGAGAGAGAGAGATGAGAGAGAGAGAGAGGAGAGAGGGAGTGCGAGAGGGAGGGAGAGAGAGTGAGAGAGATGGAAAGATCGACAGATAGAAAAATTAAGAGAAGAGAGTGGGTGTGTGTTTACGTGTGTATGTGTGGTGCGCGTTTGTGTGTGTTTGAGAGAGAGAGAGAGAGAGAGAGAGTAGAGAGAGAGAGAGTGAGAGAGAGAGAGAGAGCGAGTCGCAAATGAAAAAAGAAACATATGAGGGAATAGATATTGATGAACGAGACGACGTCACTCGGGGCTTTGTTTATGACTTTTGCCATCCATGTTGATGAGGCGATTCTCACTGAAACTGTATGATCCAGACTATAAAAATACAATGGACCACATGTATTTCGTGTTGGTCCGTTATACTTCGGATGTCAATGTTTGAGAGCTTCTTTCCACAGCGCATACTATCTTTTATCAAATGACCTCTCTTCTCACCACGGAAGAAGGTTAAAAAAATCTGGTCTTATAGATAGTATGCCCTGGCAAAATGTCAAACATTGCCAATCCGGAAGTTTAGTAGTATGCGCTGGCTAAGAACCTCATAACATTGCCATCCGGAGATGACGGACCAACACACAAAACTGTGTGTATCCAGAAACGTTTATAGTCGTGTTAAAACAGTTAAATGAGCCTTACTCATAACGCGGATGGCATAAAAAACAAAAAAAAAAAAAAACAATAACAAAGACCTGAGTGCGTCATCTTCGTAACTATCTATATATTATGGTATTCTTGGTTTGTTACAAAAAAACAAAAATCCTTGAAAGGAAAAATATGTTGATATTGTAGGGCTAGTTTTTTTGTTTGTTCTGTTTTTTGTTTTGTTTTGTTTTGTTTTTCTCTTGTCCTGTGAAAACCTTTGTCACAAATTGTACATATTGATCATAGGGTATAGTAGAATGCGCTTGGCGAGGAGTTCCTCAACATTGCCATCCGGAAGTATCACGGACCAACACACAAACTCTGTGTAACCATGAACTTTTATAGTCTGGTTAAACAGTGGTAGTGAGAACAACTCACAAAGCGGATGGCCAAAACCAATAACAAAGGCCTGAGTGACGTCATCTGCATACTATCTATAGATAGTATGCGGCTTGGCGAAGAAGCTGACAAAATTGCTATCCGAAGTACACACGGGACCAACCACACAAACCTGGGTGTATCCCATGTAACCTTTATAGTCGGGTTAATACAGTTCAGTGTACATTACTCATAAACGCAGATGGCAAACCTATAAAGACAATAAACAAAGTCTGAGGGACGTATCTTCAAACTATCTATAGTTTTCTGTTACATTTAAGCAAATCAATTTTTATTTTGTCAGTTTATTTTTGCGACGAAAAATAAAAAGACAACATTGAATTTTCTCGCAATTAATAATTTTTTGGAAAAATGGCCCCTCATTCGTCATGAAAAAAAACATCCATTCATATCTAGATGTCTCAGGCTCAATTTCGTTTTCTCCCGGCGAGGAATAATCATTTGTTGTTTTCGTATCCACATTTTATTTCAAGTAACGCTGGCCGTCCATTATAGGAAATATAGTGTTTTGCTGCATTGTGACGGTATTAAGCTCCTATATGTAGTAAAGAGTCATCGATACAGTAAATGAAATTTTCTCATGGCCAGGGGAAATAGGTGCAGGGTTTATACAGGTTCAGCCATAAAAAAAGTCTTTTTAAACATTTTGGCCAGATATATTATGACTTGGAAATATAATGATTTTAGGATGACTCAAGACTTGCTAAAAATCAATAAATTTGGTCTTTAAAATGTAATATTCTTTTTGAAAAAGAGGTATGTTAAATTTGTAATTTTTTAACAAGTGGGTAAATGTCTAGTTTTTTTATGTTTGAAGTTCAAATTTTTTTTTAAAAAAAATAAGCCAAAATTTAAAAATTGGCTTTTTTGTCAATGAAAAAACAGGGTAATGGCCCCCAAACCCCAAATACAACACAACCACACACCACACAACCACATTGCATGTTTTTGATTGGTTGGGGCTAAAAGAGGGTGAAAATATTCAAGTCTGTTGTGTTGTGGACGGCTGTGCTGGTTACTTAATTTTGGCATTTTGTTGGTGTGTGTGTGTGTGGTTGTGTGTGTGTTGGGGGGGGGGGGGGGGGGAGGAGCAGGGGCTGGTAACTAAGGTAAAACATATTGATATAAGTTGTTGTACTTTAATTGACAAATATTTTCTAGAGCTAAGGCTTGGCTAAAAAAACACAAACATTGCCCCGGAAGTATAACGGACCAAAAGCCAAAAAAGTGTGTTCCATGAAAGTTTACGTAGGTTAATAAGTTTTGCGGAATAACGTAAACGGATGGAAAAAGAATAAAAAGACAGAGTGAATAACTTGTTCATTATTTAAAATTTACGGGGCCCTTATGTTTTAGTGATACGTGGTTGTAAAGAGGCCGACATGACCAAAAAATGGCGCAAAATGCGAGGTTTTGCCACAAAGAAAAAAAAATCGTGAGTTGTTTCAAAAGTTCCAAAATGAAAAAACTTGTATCGGTATCTAAGAAATCCCGGGCGGTGCAAAATAAATAATGACCCTCAACTGCCCGCCCTTTGGATTTTGTATAGGTTAGATAGAATGCGCTTGGCCAAGGGGTTAAAAATTTTATCAGGAAATATAAAGGACCAACACACAAAAATTGTTAACATGAACTTTTATCGTTGGATAATACGTTTTGTGGAAAAAATCACAAACGCGGATGACAAAAAAAATAACAAAAAGGCCCGAGT
>NW_027622808.1:0-11556 GCF_034508935.2 Berghia stephanieae
TACTATCTATCTACTAATCCTTTTAATCTTTATTATTATCTCCCCTTTTATCACTACATCTTCTATTATCCATCTTCAAATTATTCTATCTTCTTATCTATCATCCATCTATCTATCTATTATCTATTATTATTATCATATCTATCTTTTCTATTATCAATCTATCTATCTACCCATCTATCATTATCTACTATCTATCTATTCTATCTATCTATCTATTTTTCTATCTATCATCTTCTTTTTTCTATCCATCATCATCTACCCACTATTATCTACTATCTATTATCTATCAATACTATCTATCTTTTATCTACTATCTTCAAATTATCTATCATTATCAATAATCTATTACTGTTATCTTCACTATTTTCTACATCATTATCTATCTATCCCTTTTTTATTATTATCTATTATCTATTACACTATCTATCTTCTATTATACTTCTATCTATTACTATCTATTACCACTATCTTCTTTCTATCTATCGTCTATCTTTATCCTTCCTTGTTGTTTAAAATTAGTCGCTTTTCAATTTATTTATTTGCTTTTTTATCTTATTTATATATTTTTTATTATTTTTTATCCGTCTGTTTTGTTTTTTTATACATTCCCTATTAGTATTTTTGGGAAAAACCAAAAAAAATTAAACATACATATATATATATATATAATATTTTTAAAATTATATATTGTGTTGTGTGTGTGGGGTGTGTCTGTTGTGTGTGATGTGTCCACCCTCTCCCCCTCCCCTTGTTGTCTCTCTCAAACCCCCCCCAACCCCAACCCCTTCTTTACTCTTTTCTTTCTCTGTTTCTTATCAAAGAATTCTTCTACTCCTTTTTCCCCCCCCCCCCCTTCCAACCCCAACCCAAATTTGATAGTATCCCGGGGTGAGCAATGGGGGGTTTAATTAATAGCCCCCTGTGTTCTGAGGGCCCCCCCCGCCTTTCCCCAAACCCCCCCACTCCGCCCCCCCCCCCCCCCCCCCTTTCCCCCTTCCCAGGCCCCTACCAAGTAATGGGGTCCGCCCTTGACAGGGATAATTTGGGATGGGGCCGCCTTCGGGGTAATAGTTTAAAACCCCCCATCACTAACACACACCATCAAAGCCTTCCATTGCACTTGTTATCATTTCCCTCCACAAATGCTAAACACAATTTTTTTTTTTTTATTTTGGAAAAAAATTTTTTATTGAAATCGATCGATTAATAATTTTGAGATAATAGAGATATGAGAAAAATTTTAAAAAAATAAAAAATTAATAAAAATAAAATAATATTAATAATATAAAAAATTAATAAAAATATAAAAATTAAATAATAATATTAATTATGTTGTAAAATAATAAAAATAAAACAACAAAAATAATAAAAATAATAATAATAAAAAAATAAAAATTTATAATATAATAAAAATAAAAAAGGGGCTAATAATTAAATAATTAATAATAATAAAATAAAAATTTAAAATAAAATAAAAAATAAAAAATAAAAAAAATTTTAAAAAAAAATAATAATAATAAAAATAAATTAATAATAATAAAATAAAAAAAATAAAAATTTTTGAGAAAATAAAATTAATTAAAAAATTTTTAATAACAAAAAAATAATTTAAAATAATAATAATTAAAAATAATAATATAAATTAATAATAATTTTTGGATGATGATATAATAATAAAATAAAATAAAATAATAAAAATAAAATAATAAAAATTAATGAAATTTAAAATAAAAATAATTAGAGATGAGATAGTTATAAATTAGTAAAAAAAATAATAATATTAAAAATAAAAAAATAAAAAATTTTAAAAATAATAATAAAATAAAAATAATTTAATAATAAAAAAAAAGGGTCATGTGCGAAATGGGATGATATGTTGTTGGAGATGTGATGAGATTGAGGATGATATGTTAATGTTTTAAAAAAGTGATGATGATTTTTTTGAAATGATATAATGCGATGATTATAGAGAAATGATGATAATGATAGATGAAAAAAAAAAAAAGGTTTTTTGATGTAGATAAATGTGGGGAAGGGAAAGGTATAAAGATAGTATTTTTGGGCCCCTCGCTTTAAAAAAATACTTTCAATATCGACGTCACCCGCCAAACCGGGGGCCATTTTTGGTTCTAAACAAAGAAATCATTATTTTTTATTTTTATTCTTTGGAATTTTTCAAGTTTTTGTAAGAATTTAAAAGTAAAAACACGATCAAAGTATGTTTTTTTTTCCATCTGGATCCCCTTTTTATGCTCCCCGGAGAAAATTTTCGAAAACGGCGCCCGATTGTTCCGTAGTTTAGAGCCATGTTACAAATTACACTCTGGGAAAGGGAAGTACGTTACGACTATTAAACCTTTTGCCTTTTTTAAACCGGTATTGGGGAACGGGGGCAGCGGGCCCGGGGTCGGTTTGCTTTCCCAAAGGGTACCGATTCGAATACCGCTGCTTGTTTTGACTTGGCAATCACTGGTCGATGGGTTAGTTTCCCTTTTGGAATAGCCCTTATAAATTTTTTCCTAGGGATGAAAAAAGGGAATTTTTTTTTTGTTTCTTTTTTTTTATTGTACAGCAAAACCCCACAAAACTTTTAAAACGTTTACAAGGGGCCCCCTTCAACAGCCATTTCATAAATTGGCGAGAAATACCTTGGGTTTTTTAATATTTCAACAGACACCTTTGTTTAGGCCCAGGTCATCATAGGGAAAGGCAGTGAAAAAGACCTTTTCCATGCTCAATTACAACTTCAAAAGGTTGAACACAGGTTTCGTTTCAAAGGCTTTTTATAAAAGACCACATCCCCGCCTAAAAACATATTCTGAACCCGGGGGTTTTAAATTTGTAATCTTTGCTAAAACACCACAACCAAAAAACCATATTATATATTTAAAATATTATTATTTTATATTTATATTATATATATAAAAGAAAAGAGAAAAAAGAGAAGGGGGGGTTGGAGAGGGGGGAAAAAGTGGGAAAAGAAGGGGGGGAGAGAACGGGGTAAGCAAGAAAAAAGAGAAAAGAAGAAAGGGAAGAGAAAAAAAGAAAAAGGAAGAGAAGAGAGAAAAGAGAGAAGAGAGAGGAAAAAAAGAAGAAAAAAGAGATAAATAAAAATAGATAAGAAAGAACAACAGAAAGAGAGAGAAGAGAGAAAAGAGAGACGACAAGAAAAAAAAAGAAAGGGGAAAGAAAGAGATAAAAATAGAAAATTAGAAAAAAGAAGAAGAGACAGAGAGAAGAAGAAGGGAGCGAGAAAACGGAGAGAGAAGAAAAAAAAAGAGAAAAATGTAAGAATGATGCTATACCCTGATAAAAAGAAGAATTATGGCGCACAATTTTTAAAATTTTTAAATAAACCCTCCTGGGGAACCCATTTTTGGAAAAATTTTTGATTTAGCCCGTTGCGATTACTTCCCTTGAACACAACAACACACACACACACACACCACCAAAAAACATACACCAACCCAAAAACTTCACAGAGGGAGAAAACACTTTTATGATTTTTTTCTAAAAATTTTTAAGTCACATGACTATGGACCATAATTATTACATTCCCAAAACTTGCAAAATTATATTATTGAACTATTTTGAAGTTTAGATAATATTTGAACTTGAAGGGGAATTGAAATCGTTCGAAATTTTGCGATGAATAAGTTAATGTTTATAATGATGAGATGACCACTCGGGCCTTTTGTTTTTTTTTCCCATCCCTTTGTGAGTTGTTTCATAAACTATTAACCCAACATAAATTCAGGGTTTACACAATTTTGTGGTTGGTTCGTTAATTCGGTGGCAATTTTAAAACCCCTTGGGCCAAGCGCATTCTTCTATATAAAAAAGGGTTTAAAAAAAATTTTTTGTCTTTAGTAAAAGAAAAAAAATGTTGTACTAAAAAATTGGTCAACGGGTGTTTTTACCATTATTTTTTTCGGAATTTTAACCATTCAGAAAAAGTTGAACATGTTACCCACTCGGTCTTTGTTTTTTTTAAAAAATTTTTCTTTTTTTATTTTTTTTTTCAAATAATTTTTTTTTTGCCTCCATTTTTTCCTTGTCACCAAACTGTATTAACCAAAAAAAACGTTCAAGTTACACATATTTTTGTGTGTTGGTTAAAATCCGGGAGGAATTTTGTGATTTCTTAGCAAGCCCACTATCAAATTTAAAGTAAAGGGCCAAGCTGCAATTGTCATCTTTAAAAAAATATCACCTTTCGTCAGCCAAATATTTTTTTTTTGTTGAAAAATTAATGAAAAATTAATGATTAAAATGATTTAAAAACATAACAAAGAGGGGTGACGTAATTTGTTCTACATATTTTTATTTCACGCCCACAAAAAAGAATCCTTAAAAATTTAAATTAGCATTTATTATATTCTAAAAATTTAATTGTTTAATTTGTCGATGTCAATTTTTACAGTGACATAATTCCATATATTGTACTAGTTTATGACGGGGAGTTGTAAAATGCCAGCTTTTTACCGTTTTCACAGGGTTTTTTAAAATTGGACGATCAAAAAATTTTACTTTTTTTTTGTTTTTTATGATAAAATTTTAAGATGACGCATTGGCTTTTTATTGATTTTTTGCACCACTTTTATCATATTTTCACAAACAAATTTTAAACCAACAAGAAAAGTATGCAGATAGTCACTAGGCCTTGTTTTTGTGGTTTTTGCCATCCGCTTTTTGTGATTTGTTTCATAAACGTTTTAAAACCAAAGATAAAAGTTTCAGGGTTACACAATTTGGTGTTGGCCCTTATACTTTGAGGGCAAGTTGGGGGCTTTTTTACCACGCTTATAAGATATTTCAAATGACGTCACTCGGGTCTTTGTTTTTGTTTTTGCCACCCGTTTAGGTAATGCTCAGAACTGTTTTAAACCCTGATATAAACTTCATGGATACCACTTTTTTTTATATTAATAGAAAAAGATGGAAAAGTGGATAAAAATGGATATGGATTAAGGGATTGATAGATGGAGGTAATAGATGGATTGATGTGGAGGGATATTATAAAATAAAATATATAATTATATATTATAAAAGATAATAGATTTAATAGATAGATGTATTAGATAGTAATAGATAATAGAAAAGTAATAGATAGATGGGAATAGATAGATAGATAATTGAAGTAAAGAGGAATGGAGATCGTAAGGGTGTAGTAGATAGATAATAGAGGGATAGATGGGGGGGTGGATAATAGATGATAAGATAGATAGATAATGGAAAGATAAAATAATTGAAGTAGATAGTAATAGTGGGGATAGATGATAGAAAAATGGAAAAATTTTAAAAATAATAATAATGATTAAGGGGAAAGGTATAATAAATAATATAGGCCGAGCGCCTTTTTGTTTCGTTTTTTAAAAGAATTAATTCAATAGGTTTCAAAGCGTAACGCACTTCCTTCCAATGGCAGGGTAATTAGAAACAGCTCTAAACACGAAACCGGGACCCCCTTATAAATTTTTTTCCCCCGGCGAGCTAAAAATCAAGGGGGGGAAAAAAAAAAATATATGTTTTTGTTTTTACACTTTATCAAAACATATAAAAGTTTAGCCGCTAAAAATAAAAAAAATATTTTCTTTGTTTAAAACCCCAAAGGCCCGCCGTTGCCCCGTACAAAAACTACTGAACCCCAATTCGACGGTTTATTATTTGTCGATTTAAAAAATTTTTATTGTCAACTTTTGTTTTGCTTGGTGTAGTGGAGAAACTTGTGAGGGGTTGAGCTATTCCGTCAAAAATAGGCCAGAAAAATTTTGGGTTGCAGACTTGTAAATTGTACACGGATTTGAGAGTTTTCCCCAAAACAAATAGCCATAAAAAATTTGGGGTTTGCAGACATAAATAAGTTTCTTTTGACGGGAAATTTAAAGAAAAAAATTTGAAAAATAAACAATATAACATTTAAACCCATTTTCATGATAGATGCGTTGGTAAGACTCACACCTTTCCCACCCGGAAAATAAACCAACACCAAAACCTGTGAAACCCCAAAACTTTATAGGGGTTAATACAGTTAATGAGAAGTACCAAAAGCATCAAAAAAAAATAACAAAGCCCCAGAGGACCAACTTTTTCATCTATAGCATGAAGTTTTATTCCTGATCGGGGAAACCACGATTACGGGGACGCCCTCCCCCGCTTAAAGGTCCCAAACAACAGCAAAGAACTTTTTAAAACGAACCCTGTTTGGTGAAAATTTACATTTTTTCCCCGCAAGACAACGTTTTATCAGCCAGCAGACTATTTTTACCCCTCAGTCGTAAAATCGAGTAAAAGCCTATTCTAGAACCACTATGCACCCAGGGGGGTTCCTCAAACCCCGGACCTTCCGAAAAAAAAAAAAAAGAGTGCATCAAAATAAAAAACCCAGTACACTTATTTGCGCCCCATAACCCAATTTTTGGGGCTCTTTGTTGAAATGGAAATCTCCCAACAAAAAAAACAAAAAAACCCAAAAAAAACAAAAAAGACAAAACAATGTAAACGCCCCTAAGTGCGATGGGTTCAACCCGCATATTTTACACTTGACTAAAACACATAGACCTATATGTTTTTTTCATTGCCCCTTTAATTTAAAAATATCCTAACTTCGTTGCCTTTTATTCGCTATAAAAAAATGAAGGTATTCGTCTAGGGAAACAACCGTAAAAGGGTTCCTTCCCAACATACAAGCTTACAGTGGGGATTCGTTCCTTTTCCCCTTTTCTTAAACTACGGTACACAACAACTAGGGGCGTAAGACTCTAACCAACGCTCGTTATTGTTATTATAAAATAAAAATTTTCATTCTTCATTTATTCATTCTTTTTATTCTTTTTATTCATTTATTCAATATTAATTTTTATTATAATTATTATTATTTTTATTAGTTTATTATTTTATTATTAATTTTTATTATTATTTTTTTTATTATTATTATTATTATTATTATTTTTATTTTTTTTTTTCTCTCATCATCATCACATCACACTCATCTCACCACATCACTCTCATCACGTCGTCGTCGGGTGTCATGGTCCGTTATCACCAAATCACATCATCACGCGTCATTTTAATATTTTTGGGAAGGTTTACCCATTCCCCAATTTGATCACTTGAATAGGATTGGGTATGTCAATTTTTATAATGAATACAAAAATACGCAAACACTTCGACTTTACAAAATGGAAATTTGGTTCCCTAAAATGATGGGGGAAAAAAATAACACGTACGCATTTTGGAAACCCTGAAAACGTATATATAAATCTCATATCATTTTTTTTACTTTCAAGACCCCAAACATACACGTTTACACTGTACAGTCAAGACCTTGTTATATCATTTTGTTTTACCGAAATTTTTTATTCTTATTAAATGCCTATTCTTTTGGGTTCACTCGCCTTTGGATCCCAATCCCGGTGGGGTTCAGTTCCCCGCAGTGAATTTTTTGGTCTTTTTTATATAAAAAGCCTTTTTCACTTTTTCCCCACCGTTCATTAAAAAGTACCTGGGGGTTAAGACTTTTAAAATTCCAAAAAAAAAAAATTGTAATATTGACAACAGGGCCCTTCCGCCCTACTATAATTTTGCGTTTATTATGACCCCTTTAAAAAAAATTTTACCAATTTTGGATATTGGCTATAAAAACCAAGTATTTTTGTTTTTTTTTCTTTTTTTTTTAAACAAGATTTTTTAAAAATTTTTGAAAAAATTCGTTCTTTAAAAGGGGTTGGATTGGTAAGAATTTTTTAAATTTTCTACGCAACAAGGAAACAAATTTTTCTGACAAACCGGTTTTTCTTTATGCTTTTAAAAGAATTCTTTTCCCCCTTAAGAAAAATAATTAATTTCAAATACCAAAAAAATTCAAAATTTTCCCCACTCGACCGGGTTAAAAGATTGTTTAAACAAAGGTATATCGAAAAAAAGCATGTAACGTTATTAAAAATTTTTAATTTCGCCCAAAAACCCCCCCCTAACTCCCCCCCCCCCCCCCCCCCCCCCTTCCCCCCTCCCAAAACACAGTAGCCTCTTCGGAAAAAAAAAAGGTAAAAAAAAAGTAAATTAAAGAAAAGGGCAATGGGGCTCTGGACCTGGGGGGGGCGTCTTCTCCCGTCCGTCGGAGATTTTTTGAATTTCTGGGGATATTGTGCATAAAAGGGGCACGACCGCCCCCGCCACATGTTTTGGGGGGAAAGGTTAATGGTTAATTGCTTTCGATTTTGCCCGATGTCCACCACTCCGGAACCCTTTGGCTGTCTCGGGTTGCTAGAATACACACCAAACAAAAAGGGGTGAAAATAAAAAAACCAAGGAGAGTAGGAGAGTTTGCCCTTCGTGATGCCCTTTTAAATTTAATCTTTTCATTTTTTTTATTTTCCCCCTTTTACTAACGAATGATTTTAATTGTAAAGGGTACGATTTTAATTTTAGCTTATTTTTATTAATTATACACGTTTAAAAAAAAACCCCAAACCCACACTATTAAACAATTTTCCAAAACCCCTCCTTAAAAAATTACATTCGTTTAAAAGATCCTAACTTCGGAAAAGTTTTAACCCGGGGAAAAATTTATCGAAGTCCCGTTGGGGGAATGTTTACAAAGGGACAAATTTTAAAGTCTTTATTTTAAAAATTTTTAGCCAAAATTAAAATATGTCTTTATATACATATAATTACGATACAGTCTGGCGAGCCTTCGTTATTTTTTAAGCCTTTCGCAACCTCAGAACTTACAGTTTGACGTGATTTTTTAAGATTTGTGCACGTCTTGTTGTTGAGTTTTAGAGCTCAGTAACGGTATTTTTCCCTTGCTTGACCTATTAATACAAATACGTTTGTTTCTTTTTGGCAAAAACTTGTCTTTTACAATTTTTGTCAATTCAGTCAAAAATTTACAAACGGTCTAGCGAACCCGTTTAAAATATTCCGACACTAGAACCTAGCCTCGTTAAATTTAACCTGACACTGATAAAAAAATTACGTCAAAAAACAATTTTGGCCAAAAAAAAAATTGTGGTTTATTCAACGGTTTAAAACCCAAAGGGATACGTGTTCCCCTTTACTTTTAAACCCCCCTAGCTCAAAACCTAAAAAAAACGTCAACTTTTAACCTTGAGGGGTTGTTAGGTTAATGAACAAGTTACCTAGAACGTACCAGTTTAAATTTTGTACACTGACCAAAAAATTAGTCAAAAACCAGTCTTTGGGGCCCCAAAAGAAAAAAGTTGAGTTGTTTCAACGGTTCAACCAAAGGGACACTCGTTTTCCCTTTACACATAACAAACTACAGACGGGGCAAACTAAATAAATGCCTCAAAAAAATCCTATTTTTTCTTTTGTCAGGGAACATCGAGGTTATATCCCCTTTAAAAAGGGTATCTTCGTATTTTTTGGCAATGCCCAGAAAAAAAAAGAATGAACCCATAAAATATTTGGAATGGGGGGTTTAAAAAGGTGGGGTTGGTAAATGTGAAGTTTTGATTATTTAAATACCCCAATCATTTTTTTTTTCTGTTTTCAGGCGTTTTTATTCTTTTATTTTATTAAAAAACATATTACAGGGGGTATTCGGGGGTATGACACCCCGATTTTGGTAAGGTTTGGGTTCGGCCTCCGCCCCGGGCAAGTTGAGTCCTTGGAAAGGGGTCTTTAACCCCTTCTTTTTACCCGTATGATGTAAAAAAACCTCCCCTTAACAGGGTTTTCCCTTTGTCCGAAAAATTTTAATCCCCCAACGGGGGATGTCCCTCTAAGATAAATGGCTTGGCCAAAGGGGTTCACAACATTCCATCCAAGAACGGACCCAAAACACAAAAAACTGGTAAACCCTGAACTTTTTAAAACTGTTAATACATTTAGTGAGAAAAACTCCAAACGCGGATGCAAAAAAAATAACAAACCTGGTACTCATCGCAACTATTAATTTTTAAAATTTTCTGTTGTCAACCCCCCTTTTTAAACCTTTACACTTTAAGGTATGACTTTAACTCATTTAAAAATTTTTTTTTTTTCAGATGTCACAAAATATTTTTTATAACTTTCGCCCTTCCCAAAAACAGAAACCCACACGGATGAATCGCGCGGTGCCATGCTAACGGGGGGTATAAAAACGTCCTTAAGATACATCAAGGGGGGTATAAAAAAAAACACTACGAAATACAAAACACAAACGTCAGAAACTTGGAAATAAAAACGTTTCAAATTTCTACCCCTCTCTCCCTGGGGGATTTGGTACCCGTTTTTCGCCCACCTTCTCCACCTTTCCCCCTCCTCCTCTTCCTTTTTCCCTTTCCCCTCCTCAATCAACATTTTCATCATTCTCTTTCCATTCCCCTCCCAAACAACATCAACATCATCACATCATCATCACATCATCATCATCATCTCATCATCCTTTTTTTTCTTTTTCTTCTTCTTTCTTCTTTTTTTCTTCTTCTTCTCTTCTTCTTTTTCTTCTTCTTTTCTTCTTCTTTTTCTTCTTCTTTTTTTCCTTTCCTCTCCCCTCCCCTCCTCCTCCCCTCCTCCTCCTCCCCCCTCCTCCTCCTCCCCCATTCCCCCCTCATTTCTCCCCCCCTCCTAAAAACCTCCTCTTTGCTTTTTAAAAAAAGTTTAATAGTTCCCCCAAATCAATTCTCAATACCCAATTTATGTAACACTTTTATCTAATTAAAAAACCATTTTATCTACCTATACAAACTTAATCGTACAAGCTCTATTGGATTCCCCCCGGGACAAAAAAAAACATAGATACCAAAATTTCTAATAATTAACCTTTTAAACCGGATTTAAAATTTACTCCCCTTTCAAATGCCCCATGATTTTTTTTTCCCAAGCAATTAAGAATGACACAGTACTTGGGTCCTATCACCAAAAAGCATTTCTGCGACTGCCTCTTCGTGAAATGATGTAGGGCTGAAATTATGACCAAAAAGACATTTTAAAATTTTTTTTTTTTTTTATCAACTTTAAAATTTAACATTAAAAGGACAAGTCAAGGTTCCCCCCAAAACCCTGCGTTCCAAAATCTTTATTCTCCCCCCCCCCCCCTCCCCCTCTCCCCCCTTTTTTAAACCCAAGGGCCTAAATTAAAATTTCCCTTTATCCTTTACGTTTCCGCTCTTTTTAAGCCCCTTTCTTTTACAAATATCATACTTAAACTTTTTCATTCAAAACCTGTTGAAATTAGAAATTATAACTTGCTTTTAATTTCCCGACATCTTTCCCCTTACAGAAGTTCCCCCAAACCAAGAAGGCCAAAACCCCCGCTTGTTTTTTTACTAAAATAAAGCCCGCACCCAATCCAATAAATCATTATGTGGTCTATTATGACACTCCTTTCCCGATCCGGGGAAAGGATGGGTTCGAGCCTCCAAACTCGCGTTTTTGAGCCTTGAAAAGGGTTTTTTCCCCAATTTTCCCGTTTCCAAAGGGGAAATTTTAAAAAAAGGGTTTTAACGTTGTTTTTTCGTAAAAATTGTAAATGCCCAACGCGTTGGTAGTTTCTGTTGGTAGGGTTTCCCTTTTAAAGGGCCTTTTTTAAACATTTGTGGTATT
>NW_027622809.1:0-5000 GCF_034508935.2 Berghia stephanieae
TTTGACAGATCTCGTATTTTTTTCTAATATCAACCAACAAATTATGTTTGTTTGTTTGTTTTTAAGGGTTTTACGGCGCTTGCAACACATTTAGGTTATATCAGCGCCAGTAAAAAGGAAGAAAATGGGATAGTAAAAAGTTCTACAATTACAAATAAAGCACCCAAGAGAAAGTAAGACAAAGAGGAATGGGAACAAATAGGGATCAGATGTAGATTCCAAGGCATACCACCAATGTACTTAGTTTGAGATCACCTATGTCTCATCCGGACAAAAGCACAAAGTCCAAAAAAGAGGAATACACTCAAATGCTTACATTATACATCAAAAATAATAAACATAATCATACATAACAAATAGATGATTTACATGGAAAAAAAATATCATTTCCCAAAACAATAATTATGCATTTGTCTGGTTCCCTCCCAGCCAGGACTCCAACGAGGGCCAGGTAAAAAACAAGTAATCTCATTCCAAGACAAAGACAGAAAGCATGTTGGAAAACAGACATAGGGGGATAGAAGACATACTATGTACCTCCCTGCCCACTATGGGAGGTCAGGATCCCCACCCAGAACCAACGAATTGAATTCTGGTATAAATAAACAAATCTGAAAAAATATATTACGTCATAAAATAAGACCACGATCACCAGACGCAAGTTGTTTAAGTGCTCAAAGAAACAAACTCATCGATTGATTCAGTTATTGATTACAACTCACAATAATTGTAAAAAACAACCTGATACTAATCAAGAATAATTCTTCATAAAACAAGACGAAGATCACTGTGAAAAGTTAATTATTAACTTTTTCCCGTGCCCTTCTCGTTTTTTGCTATGAAGAATTGTTTTGCTTCGAATCAAGCTTTCCAGTTAACGAAGGCCACGCCACCGTCTGATTAGAAGAAGTTGTTCTCTGCCATGAATGGCCTTAATTCGTCCACCCACTAGTGCTAAACCGCCTCCCCTCCCCCCCCCCCCCCCCCCCCAAAAAAAAAAAAAAAAAAAAAAGCAACAACAACAAAAAACCCAGAAAAAAAACAAAAAGCACAACGTGTAGGCTACCAAATGCGTGCATCATTAACAACAGAGCCATGCACTTTATTTTCATGGGCAGGGGAGGCTTCTGGAATTTTACCCATCTCTCATGTGTTTATTGAGAGGTTGTTCCCCCTTGAAAAATAAATTATACTTTAAACCTTTTTAAGATAAACTTTTTTTTTTAAATTTTATTCTAAAGAGTTTATCTTGAGTGGACTCCATTCTAATTGATCTATTTTATTATTATTTTTGTGCCAGTACTATTTTTGGTGATAGCCACCATCGTGTATGGAGTAAACCTTAAAGAGGGGGACGAGATTTACGCCGAGGAATATGGCCTGGGCTATTCTTTCTTTATCAACATTGTGTCTTTCATTATACTCGTTATTGGAAGCGTGTTGATTGAACAGAGCTACCAAGCAGAGCAGGTAAGGATATACGACTTACTAACTGTCTCAAAATGGTAAAAAAAAAACGAAAAAAATAAATAAATTTAGATCTTGAGCATGCCTTTTGAGTGAAATTCATAAACCCTATAGTAAAAAATTAAATATTATTAGTCAAATGGATATGTGACTTAACTGTCTCAAAATAGTAAACAAAACGAAAAAATAAATAAATTTAGATCTTGAGTATGTCTTTTGAGTGAAATTTAAGAACTTTATAATGAAATATTAAATATCATTAGTAGTCAATTGGATTTGTGACTAACTCTCAAAATGGTAAACAATACGAAAAAGTAAAATTTTTAGATGTGGAGTATGACCTTTAAGTGAATTTTATAAACTTTATAGTAAAAAATTAATATTATTAGTCAAATGGATGTGCGACTGTCTCAAAATAGTAAACAATACGAAAAAAATATTAAAAAATTAGGTCTGGAGTATGAATTTTGAGTGAACTTCATAAACCCTAGAGTAACAAAATTAAATATTAATCAAATGGAATGAATGGAAGCTTGAATTTGATCAAAACAACAATCTCATCTGTCTTTCGTATTTCATTTATCGTATTTTTGTTGACAAGAGGATTGTTTTTTTTTTTTTTTTTTTTTTTTTTTTTTTTTTTTTTAAAGGTTTTACGCGCTTGCACACATTTAGGTTATATCAGCGCCAGTAAAAAGGAGGAAAATGGGATAGTAGAATTACAATTGAAGCACCCAAGAAAAAGTAAGACATAGGGGAACTGGGAACAAATAGGGATCAGATGCAGATTCTAAGAGCATACCACCAATGCACTTAGTTTGAGATCACCTATAAGTCTCATCCGGACACAAGCACAAAATCCAACAAAGAGGAATACACTCAAATGCTTACATTATACATTCAAAATAACAAATACAATATTACATAACAGAGACATGATTTACAAGGGAAAAAATATCATCTCCCAAAACAATAACAATGCATTTGACTGTTTCCCTCCCAGCTAGGACTCCGGCCAGGGCCAGGTTAAAACCAAGTAATCTCATTCCAAGACAAAGGCAGAAAGCATGTTGGAAAACAGATAATATAAGGGGATAGAAGACACAGTATGTACCCCTCTGCCCACTGTAGGAGGTCAGGAACCCCACCCAGTTGGTTTGAGAGTATTAATTTCATTGCAACAATGGGCCCATAACAAATTGGATTATCAACCTGCAAAAAGATAAACGTCGAACACATCTTTTTGGTGGAAGAAGTGTAAATTTACAAAACTGAATAACACAGTGACATAGTATTATAAAGTTAAAACTCTAATTGGTAATATTAATTTTGTATTGCCATTTTATCTTAACAATTCGCAAATTCAATAAAATTAATCAGAGAAAGAGCGATTTAAGTGAACTTAATCTACTATTAATAAAAGCCATTGACGTCAAAATTCTGCTTTGTCTCTTCTTTAATTCCCCTCCCCCCGACCACCCCCCCCCCCCCCCCCACCCAAGACCTCTCCAGTGGCTAGTGGGGCGATAGTGGTTCAAACATACCCCGCAGGCCAACCCATTCCAGGCACTTCCTACGGCCAACCAGTCTTTTACGGTCAACCAGCTTACGGCCAACCTCAACCATACGCCACCGCTGCCTCTGGTCAACCTATGCCACCAGGTTATGGACAGCAACAATTCCCAACCCCTGCCGGCACAACGCAACCTATGGAGCCTACGAAAGATCAGTCTAACCCCCAACCACCTGGTGCTGTTGAATACTGAAGTTTCATTAGCCATTTAATTAACTGCCGTATTATTCTGGAAAGAGTAAATAAATGTTGCTGCTTAAGGCTGGAAGAAATAAATGACAATGTGAAGTTAAATATAAGCTTCAATTTAATATACGAAAATAGACAAAATGAACGTTTCGGGTTTCCCCTGTATCAACAAAACAGGATGAATGAAACACTGTAGACGAATGAGAAAACGATTCATCTTAACAATGCCACTACTACATTATCTCATTCGCCTGTAGTGTTTCATTCTCCTGTTTTTTTGATAAAGGGGAAACCCGAAACGTACATTTATCTGTTTTCGTATATTGAATTGAAGCTTGCATTCAATTTTACAGGGTTATTTATTCTGGAAGGGGGCGTATTTAAAAAGTTGGCCAGAAAAGTCGTACTCAAAAGATCGATCGATTCAAATGACCCCCATCTTTTTAAAAAAATGAGCTTTATATAGGGCAATATCCACTAAATGTGCTCAAAGCACTTTACAAGGGGTCCTCGTTCAACAGCAACCTTTAACATGTAGGACGGGACATGACGTCTTTTAGGCGATATTACAATTTTTCGGACAAAGACAACGCTGTTTACGGCCAGGTACTCATTTTACACCTGAGTAGGGTGAGAGAATGTGAATAAAGAGCCTTTTCCGAGGACTCAATTATGCGCCGAGCACCAGGCTCGAACCCAGGACCTTCCGATCCGAAAGCGAGTGTCACACCACGAGACCACATAGCCGCACAACAAATCCGAGCTGGGGAGTTATTTTAATCAATCGGTATTTTTAAGACGAATTTTCTGGCCAAGATTTAAAATGCATACGACAGTTAACTCTTCCCCCTCCCCCCCCCCCCTCTCTCTCTCTCTCTATATATATATATTATATATATATATAATCTTTCTCTCTATCTATCTGTGTGTGTGTATGTCGGTCTCTCTATCTCTCTCGATCTCCCTCTCTTTCTCTCTCTCTTTCTCTCTCTCTTTCTCTCTCTATCTATCTGTGTGTGTGTGTGTGTGTGCGTGTGTGTCGGTCTCTCTATCTCTCCCTCAGTCAGTCAGTCTCTCTCTCTCTCTCTCTCTCTCTCTCTCTCTCTCTTCAAATTCATCCATCCATCAATAAATCAATCAATACGTCTATCTATCTATCTATCTATCTATCTATCTATCTATCTATCTATCTATCTATCCATAATCATCCTATTTATATCCATCGATTTATCTATCAATCAATATATCATTTAATATATATACACATATATATATATATACACAATATATATATACATATATATATATATAATATATATATATATATATATATAAAATATATATATATATATATACCCAGCCAATCATTCATCCATCCATTAATCTATCTGTATTTTTGACTTTCTCCCAATCCATCAAATCTATTCAATTCGCACGTGTGTACCTAAAACACCCTCGCTCCACTTTATATAGATCTAATAAACTATTCACCTCACCCCAACTGTTTATGGCATGAGAGTGTCGTCGAGTAAAAAGCGTGTAGTCTTTATTTCAGAATTAAGCAATATCAACTGATCATAAATTTTAGTCAAATCTTTCTTTTTTCCAGATATTGAGAATGAAACAGTTGGTTTAACCCTCTCCTTACCAGATTTAGAAAATCGTCACATTCTTTACGATACAACCAACATTTTTCTTATTCAAATTTCTTTTGTACATCATAAAATTTAATGAAAATGAACAATGTGTTGTAGAGCATGCTTTGCTAAAG
>NW_027622810.1:7500-11523 GCF_034508935.2 Berghia stephanieae
ATGTTGCTGTGGCAGGGACCCCTTGTAAAGGCTTTGAGCACATGTAGTGGATGTTGCGATATATATATATATATATAATATATATATATATATATATATATTTATATATATATTATATATATAAAAGCTCAATTTTTACAATCGCAGTTTTCAGAGCCAAATGGAAAACGAAATTGTCAAGTAAATAAGGCCCCAACACTGGAATCTGGAAAACTCCATGATTTGATTCCACTATCAAGACGCCGGAGCTTCATTGTTCATCTTTGCCAGTCACTGTCAGGATTGTCGTGTCCGGGTTGTTACTGAACAAGTCCTCTGCCTGGGAGTTGTACCTCACAAGTCCGTAGAACATTACCCTCAAGATCACAGAAGTTACGTAATATTGCCATGTTATCATTTGTAACTGTGATCATATTTATTTCTTAGAACATTCGTCTAACTGAATTTCAACTTTCTTTATTCTCATCTCAAAATCAATTCGCCATTGGTTCTTTATTTTAAATTCTGGGGCGGGGCCTTATTTGTCACATCTTTATTTATGAAGGTAGTCGAGTTTAGCTCTTGGGCACTCATTAGACCATGCTATTTTGGAGGGGACACATATCAAGAATTGAATTTATTTCGTTACATATATCTATTTCGATCAAACTTTAAAGTTTAAATTGTAAAACTTTTAATTGCCCCACTTGATCATATTTTAATTGAACTCGCTATTTACAGAATTGCCTTAATTGTTTTTCTCATTTATTCATTTCAATTGATTACCCATTTACCCATTCATCCGTTTATTTACTCATTTATCCAATCATTAATACATTTATTACTCAATTCATTCTTTTCATTCATGCATTTATACATTCATTCATTCATTCATTTATTCACTCAGTTATTCATTCGTTCATTCATTCTTGTTCACGTTGTTATTGTATCACCATTTCATTATATTGTTTGCCTCATTCATCAATAATTGTTTTCAACGTGTTTACATTCCGTATTGATTCATTCACCTATCATCCACTCACTCACTGTTGTGAACACATTTTATAACGATTGTAAAACTCACCGACAGTTTATTGTTATGTATTTTGAAATGGCATGCTTCAGAAAAATACTCAGAATATCATGGACTGAAAAACAAACAAACAAAGAAGTCCTGAGAAGGATCGAAATAAAATCACCAATTCTTCTTCAAACTGGAAAGAAATTGAAAATGAACTATTTTGGCCACACGACTCGCCACGAATCATTAGAAAAGCACATTTGCAGACAAGGGTAGACGGCAAGAGAGGAAGAGGTGGACCAACAGAAGCTGGGAACAAGATTATGTGAATGGCTGGGAATGAACAACTCAGGCAAGTAGACTGGCGGAAAACCGTAATCTGTTTCGCAAGAAAGTTCGGGAAGACACGTCCTACGCAGGATCAGTGGCAAGATGATGATTTCAGGCATCACTCTTAAACTCTCTTCGATATCTACTTACAATGGTCTATATTAACTCTCCATGTGTCCGAAGTCATCGGTCAAATTGCAAAATGTGCTCAAAGTGACCCTCATCGTGAAAAGTGTTCGCAGTAATACGCTTCAACAGTCGTGACGTCACTTCCCTCGTAATGACGCATGGTAACTTGGTTAACTGGCTCTAAACTATCGGAAAATAGAGGACGGCCTTATGAAATATTTCTCCGACGAGCATTAAAAGCGTATCCAGAGGAAAAAATTTAAATCTGATCATGTTTTGACTTTTACACATTCTGTCACAAGACATAAATATGAAAAGTTCTAGCCAGCATGAAAAAAAAGTACAGATTTTCTTTGTTTTGAACCACGATGTCCACAGTGCTGGGCGACGTGACATCAGACTATTGAATCCAATTGAAACATCAATATCTAACATCATTCTCGGTCATTTTGTCCAGCTTGACAAATAGGTAGTTATCTAGTCCACGACTCCATTTGTTTTATGACCCAAATCATTACCCATGCATTCCAAGCACAGTTAAAACAATGACTACTTTATCCAATAAAAAAAATTATTATTTAGGCCACCATGCACTTTAGACAATTTTCCTATGCTGTGGTTATCCAGTCCATGGTTCGGTCATGTTTATGATCCAAATCATTACCCATGCATTCCAAGCACAGGAAAATAATCAATACTTTCTCAAAAACAAAGCTGTTTAGGCCACCATGTACTTCAGACAATTTTCCTATGGGTGCAGATATTAGTCCATGGTTCTATCTAATTAAGGAAAGCTCACTCCACTCCACCTATAGGGAATGAGATTAGCGGAAGAGTAGCGTCCCTTGATTGGACGTCACCCATAGTCTTTGACGTCACCAGCGGAAAAAGTTATTAGAGAGAGAACTTCATGTTGGTTGTGCGCATGCGTCTCTCGTCCTCGCTTCCGGTGAAAAAATTGACGTTCTCTCTGTAAGGTGGACGTCCAATCAAGGGACGCTACTCTTCCGATAATCTCATTCCCTATAGATAGAATGCGCTTGGCCAAGGAGTTCACAACATTGCCATCCGGAAGTATAACGGACCAACACACAAACTCTGTGTAACCATGAACTTTTATAGTCCGGTTAATACAATTTAGTGAGAACAACTCACAAACGCGGATGGCAAAAAACAATAACAAAGGCCTGAGTGACGTCATCTTCGAACTATCTTATAACTATTTAATCATGACAGGCGGCTATGTAGTCTTGTGGTATGACACTCGCTTTAGGATCGGAAGGTCTTGGGTTCGAGCCTCGCTCGGCGCATAGTTGAGTCCTTGGAGAAAAAGGCTCTTAACTCACATTCTCTCACCGTACTCAGGTGTAAAATGAGTACCTGGCCGTTAACAGCGTTGTCTATGTCTGAAAAATTGTAATGTCACATAACAGGCATCATGTTTCGTTATACATGTTACGTGTTGCATTTGGTCAGGGACCCCTGTAAAGCTCTTTGAGCACATTTAGTGGATAATGCAGCTATATAAAAGATTTATTTTTTCAAAAAGGAAAAAAAAAAAAAAAAAAACAAAAAACAAAAAAACAAACATTACAAACTAAAATTAGATCATACCTTCCAATTGCATTCAATAGTCTGATGTCACCTTGCCCAGCAACGGCGGCCACCGTGGTTCTAAACATAAGAAAATCGGTAATTTTATTCTTCATGCTTAGCTAGAACTTTTCATATGTCTTGTGATCAGAATGTGTAAAAGTCAAAACATGATCAGCTTTTAATTGTTTTGTTTTTCCTTGGATACGCTTTTTTGCTCGTCGGAGAAATATTTCATAAGGCGTCCGCCATTGTTCCGATAGTTAAGAGCCAATTACCAAGTTACATGCGTCATTACGAGGGAAAATGACGACACGACTGTTGGGAAACGTATTCCCTTTGTTTATGTGACAGTTTCAAGGTGGCTGTTTTCGTGGGCTTGACGAGACTTTCAATTGATAATAATAATAATAAATGTACTTTATATAGCGCTTATGCCGAAGCTTCGAATCGCTTCACATTGACCATCAGTAAAAAACATTACACACTGCAGATTCGGACATACGTAACAAAAGCCCCACGCATCCAATTTATACACACACACTCCCTCACAACTCTACATGATTAAACAGTACACAAAATTTATCAAAACCCCACACTTTTTTTTTTATTAATAATATATAATATTTATATATATATATATTTATTTATTTATACCACACAAAACACACAATATACACACACACAAACAACGATAAGTAATAAATTAAAACATGATATAACATACATCACCACTTAATAAACACACACAACACAAAATTTAAATAAAAGATACACGAGTGCAACACACCCCCTACATACATAACACCAACAACACATTCAACCAATTAACTAAAGCTAAAGAGTGCCACACACCCCCATAATAAAACACATAAACACACACACACACTCACCACACAAAAATAAATGATACCGGTGCCCCACACACATCATAATACACACCCCACAACCCCAACCAAAGCACGAACGTA
>NW_027622811.1:0-11546 GCF_034508935.2 Berghia stephanieae
TTTTTTTTGGACTTTGTAATAAATCTACACCTTTAAAGACCCCGGAGCTTTTAAACTTTGATTGAAATCTTCAAGGAAAAACCCACCCCGCTGTCAAGGACTACAAAAAAAACCCCTTTTCCCAAATTTGCCGGGAAGGGGAATTTTAGACCCGTCCTGTTACAAGGAAAAAATCATCCAAGCCCATAAACCCTGAACGTAAACTTACAACCTGACTTTTTTTTCAAATTACAAAAATTTTTCATATCTATATTTGTAACGCCACATCACTGTTTACTTTTTAAAAAAATTTCATCATTATTTTTTTTTTCTTTCTAAACAAATCTTTAATTTTTTTTCATTTATAGAAAATTAAATTTTGGGCCTCACTACATATATCTTTAGCATATCAGTAGCTTTTTATTTCACTTGAGACCATGACAGGAAAAGGGGGGAACCCCCTCTCTCTCTTTTCCCCTCTCTCTCTCCTTCTCTATCCTCCTCCTCTCCACCCCCTGTCCTCTTTCCCTCACCTTCATTTTTTATCACCAAACATCTTTCTCCATCTATAAAATCTCCATCTATCTATCTTCTATCATTCATTTATCTATCTATCAATCGATATGTAATATTTTCTCTAGCTATCTTTCTCCATCTATCAAATATCTATCTATCTATCATCTATCTTTTGCCTACCTATCTATCCATATATCTATCTTTATCTCTTTATAAACCCCCTCTCTCTCTCTTCTTTGTTTTTTCATTTTCCTCACCCTCATTATATTCGTTTAAGGACCACCATTTTTCGTGGATTATTCCATTGCAGTCCCTCTTACTTCTTGACATAAACGTTTAAATTCACTTATTTTTGACATGATTAATTCATTTGACCAAATAAAAAAGCGATGGTAATTGATTGTCTACGGATTTGAGTGATGAATTTTAAACCCTGACGTACTCCTTGCTAAAAAATTTAAAACAATGATGGTAAACAAAAATACCCCTTTTACGGGAAACTCTGATCTATCGAAAAGTACTTTTTGCTCAATGTAAAGACCTAAAAAACCAATCTTGCTGCCAAAAATATAATATTTTTGTGTTAGGAAAAATTCAATATTTAGACACACTCTCCATTCCCCCTTTATAACCCTCTCCAATCTATCTTTCCAATTGTTATATTATCCGTTCCCCACTTAGGTGTTTAGTTCTCATAGAAATCACTCTACTATAACCATACTCTTTAAAAGGTTGCACGTATTCTTGTCGCTTGTACATTCATCTAAGTACTAGAACGGTGAGTATTTTATTTAACGCATAGCATCATTAGGACACTGCGTGACAGTATATAATGATTTAAATGGTTAAAAATGACAAGGAATTTGTTTACTATTCTTATACTGTGTTTTTTTCACGTAGTTTTTTAGAGCAAGTGGGACCAGACCACAATATTTCTATCGAAATTACTCGCTATCCTTTAACCCTCTCGTGTTCAGATTCTTTTTGGGGAGAATAATGAGTTCCCTAATGGCCATGTCAATCAGTAGACATCCTTTGATGATATAAGCCTACTCTTTGATATCTGTAGTCGCCTTTTCGTTTTCTACGGTCACTCATGGCTAAACTTCCGCCCAGAAACGATTTCATAGGTCCTCCATCACCAAATTTCAAACTTTTGTTCTCGTGAGTTCATAAGTTTTTTGACCGAAGAACGATTGGCTACTGACATCTTGACCCTTCAACGATTGGTCGTTCTGGCAGCTCACGTGTCAACAGACGTCAACAATGAATTGAATCATCGTCGATGCAGTGGAAGACGGCCATGGAATTGTTGCGTCACATCGCCACGTTGTTGAATAAATTATCCAGGCATGGTCGATAGGTAAAAAAGCCAAATTACGTTTCTAGTTACATTTGAAACAAACAAAGTATACCACTGATCTCGTCTCTTTGAGATATAAAGAATGATATAAAAATCAAGAAAATCGGCCGATAAATAAAAAAGTTGCTAAAAAAAGCTAAAATAAACAAAAGCAATTTTTAAAATCAAATTTATTCGTAAAACAGTTTGTTTTCAACCGTTTTTAATGAAACAAAGACCAATGTACTTCTTTTTAAGCTATTTCAGCAATGTGACTTTCAAAATTCCTCAGAATTATATTTTTTACTTTAGATTTTAGCTTTTAGGCCTACTCCATAAGGTGTTATATTCCTTGCATAACAATAGCGTAAATACATCGACGGGAGAAGCGTCTTTGTTTCGGCCAGCTGGATAGATAGCCGTGATTGGTCGAAGACTTTGAGATGCTTGATTCACAATTCTACACGAACGGACCCCGGCGGTCTATCAAAGAGGTGTAACAAATTATTTACCGACCTTATTTCTGGTGCTAAAATTACAAAGTAATAATTTCGCATCAGAAAAAATAACTCTGAAAGTTCCTATCTCTTTATTACAATAAAATTGAGACCTCGAATGACAAAATCGACCCACAAATAAGGAGTTATGAATTATTCATAATATTTTTAAAAGTTTACAATAATGGTCTTCAAAGTCATTTTCATCACCAAAGTCGTAATTTTTTACCGATCTTTACCAAACAAAGTGCAATGTCAATCGATTTTCACCCGCAAATAAAATAGGATCCAAATCGCAATTTCTGAAACGTATTTTCTTTTCGGTCGGCCAAATTACAAAAACAAAGCTGAAAACACCCTTCGGCAGTGACATGGCCTGTCATTTCCTTCACAACGATTGGATTTACTTACTCAAGGCCAGTCTTGACTACCCCGCCCATGAATATTATGTCGTTGTCGGTTTTTTGTCGGGTTGAATCTTAAAGAGTTAAATAGGATGCTAGTCTATAGCAAAGTAATTTCCGCTGAAAACAAGAGACCCCGGCTACCCAATTAGATAATATAACTTGTGAAAGGGGAAAGTCTCTCTTTCTCTCTCTCTCTCTCTCTCTCTCTCTCTCTCTTCACTCCCTGTCGCTCTTTCCCTCACCCTTCATTTATTTCTCTACCTACCTATCTTTTCCATCTATCAATATCTCTATCTATCTATCAATCTATCTATCTGCCAATCTATCTATCCATATATCTATCTCTATCTCTTCTCACTCCTCTCATCTTTTTTTTCATTTTCACGCACTCTCTCATTATATTCGTTGAAGGACCACCAATTCGGTGATTAGTTCTCATTACAGTCCCTCTTACTTCTTAATATAAACGTTTAAGGTTACACTTATTTTTGACATGAGTTGAGTTCATTTGACAAAATAAAAAAGCGATGGTAATTGATTATCGCCGGACTTTGAGTGATGAATATTAACTAACGTCCTCCTTGCTACAAAATTAAAACAATGATGGTGACAAAAAATATCCTTTGGACAGGACTCTGATCTATCGAAAAGTACTTTCTGCTCAATGTAAGAGAAATAAATACCAATCACGGTGCCAAAATATATAATTTTTTTTTGTAGGGAAAATACAATATTTAGAGACACTCTCTCTATTCCTCTCTATCACCCTCTCAATCTCTATCTTTCCCATTGTTATGTTATCCGGATCGCCACTTAGGTGATAGTTCTCATTGAAATCACTCTACTATAACCTATAATCGTTAAAGGTTGCACGCCTTCTTTTCGCTTGTACATTGATCTAAGTACTAGACCAGGTGAGTATTTTCTTTAACGCATAGCATCATTAGGGACATTGCTCCACAGTATATAACGATTTAAATGGTGTAAAATAAACAATGGAATTTGCTTACTATTCTTATACTGTGTTGTTTTTTGACGTAGTCTTTTAGAGCAAGTAGGACCAGCGATCCACAACATGTCTATGGAAATTACTCGCCATCCTTTAAATAGGATGCTAGTCTATAGCAAAGTAATTTGCGCTGAAAACAAGAGACCCAGCTTCCCAATTAAATAATATAACGTGTGAAAGGGGAAGTCTCTATCTCTCTCTCTCTCTCTCTCTCTCTCTCTCTCTCTCTCATCTCTCTCTCTCTCTCTCACTCCCTGTCGCTCTTTCCCTCACTCTTCATTTATTTATCTACCTATCTATCTTTCTCCATCTATCAATCTCTCTATCTATCTATCTTTCTATCTATTCATTTATCTATCTATCTATCGATATATCTATATTTCTCTAGCTATCTTTCTCCATCTATCAGTATATCTATCTATCTATCAATCTATCTATTTGCCTATCTATCTATCCATATATCTATCTTTATCTCTTTATCACTCTCTCTCTCTTTTCTTTGTTTTTTTCATTTTCACTCACTCTCTCATTATATTCGTTTAAGGACCAGCATTTCGGTTATTAGTTCTCATTGCAGTCCCTCTTACTTCTTGACATAAACGTTTAAAGTTACACTTATTTTTGACATGAGTTGAATTCATTTGACCAAATGAAAAAGCGATGGTAATTGATTGTCCTCGGACTTTGAGTGATGAATATTAACTAACGTCCTCCTTGCTACAAAATTAAAACAATGATGGTGACAAAAATATCCTTTGGACAGGACTCTGATCTATCGAAAAGTACTTTTGCTCAATGTAAGAGACCTAAATACCAATCTTGCTGCCAAAATATATAATATGTTTGTGTGTAGGAAAAATTCAATATTTAGACACACTCTCTCTATTCCTCTCTATAACCCTCTCCATATCTATCTTTCCAATTGTTATATTATCCGGATCGCCACTTAGGTGATTAGTTCTCATAGAAATCACTCTACTATAACCTATACTCGTTAAAGGTTGCACGTATTCTTTTCGCTTGTACATTCATCTAAGTACTAGAACGGGTGAGTATTTTATTTAATGCATACCATCATTAAGGACACTGCGTCACAGTATATAATGATTTAAATGGTGTAAAAATGACAATGGAATTTGCTTACTATTCTTATACTGTGTTGTTTTTTCACGTAGTCTTTTAGAGCAAGTAGGACAGGGATCCACAATATTTCTATCGTAATTACTCGCTATCCTTTAAATAGGATGCTAGTTTATAGCAAAGTAATTTCCGCTGAAAACAAGAGACCCGGCTACCCAATTAAATAATATAACGTGTGAAAGGGGAAGTCTCTCTCTCTCTCTCTCTCTCTCTCTCTCTCCTCTCTCTCTCTTCTCTCTCTCTCTCTCTACTCCCTGTCGCTCTTTCCCTCACTCTTCATTTATTTCTCTACCTCTCTATTTTTCTCCATCTATCAATCTCTCTATCTATCTATCTTTCTATCTATTTATCTATATATATATATATATATATATATATATATATATATATATAATATATATATATTTCTCTATCTATTTTTCTCCATCTATCAATATATCTATCTATCTATCAATCTATCTATTTGCCTATCTATCTATCCATATATCTATCTCTATCTCTTTCTCACTCTCTCTCTCTCTCTCTCTCTCTCTTCTTTTTTTTTCATTTTCACTCACTTTCTCATTATATTCGTTGAAGGACCACCGTTTTAGGTGATTAGTTCTCATTACAGTCCCTCTTACTTCTTAACATAAACGTTTAAGGTTACACTTATTTTTGACATGAGTTGAATTCATTTGACGAAATGAAAAAGCGATGGTAATTGATTATCGTCGGACTTTGAGTGATTAATATTCACTAACGTCCTCCTTGCTACAAAATTAAAACAATGATGGTGACAAAAATATCCTTTGGACAGGACTCTGATCTATCGAAAAGTACTTTCTGCTCAATGTAAGAACACATATTTACCAATCACGGTGCCAAAATATATAATATTTTTGTTTGTAGGGAAAATACAGTATTTAGAGATACTCTCTCTATTCCTCTCTATCACCCTCTCAATCTCTATCTTTCCCATTGTTATATTATCCAGATCGCCACTTAGGTGATAGTTCTCATTGAAATCACTCTACTATAACCTATAATCTTTAAAGGTTGCACGCCTTCTTTTCGCTTGTACATTGATCTAAGTACTAGAACAAGTGAGTATTTTCTTTAACGCATAGCATCATTAGAGACATTGCTCCACAGTATATAATGATTTAAATGGTGTAAAATAAACAATGGAATTTGCTTACTATTCTTATGCTGTGTTTTTTTTTTTGACGTAGTCTTTTAGAGCAAGTAGGACTAGGGATCCATAACATTTCTATGGAAATTACTCGCTATCCTTTAAATAGGATGCTAGTCTATAGCAAAGTAATTTGCGCTGAAAACAAGAGACCCAGCTTCCCAATTAAATAATATAACGTGTGAAAGGGGAAGTCTCTCTTTCTCTCTCTCTCTCTCTCTCTCTCTCTCTCTCTCTCTCTCTCTCACTCCCTGTTGCTCTTTCCCTCACTCTTCATTTATTTCTCTACCTATCTATCTTTCTCCATCTATCAATCTCTCTATCTATCTATCTTTCTATCTATTAATTTATCTATCTATCTATCAAATATATATATATTTCTCTATCTATCTTTCTCCATCTATCAATATATCTATCTATCTATCAATCTATCTATTTGCCTATATATCTATCCATATATCTATCTATATCTCTTTATAACTCTCTCTCTCTCTCTTGGTTTTTTCATTTTCTCTCACTCTCGCATTATATTCGTTTAAGGACCACCATTTCGGTGATTAGTTCTCATTGCAGTCCCTTTTACTTCTTAACATAAACGTTTAAAGTTACACTTATTTTTGACATGAGTTGAATTTATTTGACCAAATGAAAAACCGATGGTAATTGATTGTCCTCGGACTTTGAGTCATGAATATTCACTAACGTCCTCCTTGCTACAAAATAAAAATAATGATGGTGACAAAAAATATCCTTTGGACAGGACTCTGATCTATCGAAAAGTACTTTCTGCTCAATGTAAGAGAAATAAATACCAATCACGGTGCCAACATATATAATATTTTTGTTTGTAGGGAAAATACAATATTTAGAGACATATCTCTCTATTCCTCTCTATCACCCTCTCAATCTCTATCTTTCCCATTGTTATATTATCCGGATCGCAACTTAGGTGATTAGTTCTCATAGAAATCACTCTAACCCTAACCTATAATCGTTAAAGGTTGCACGTATTCTTTTCGCTTGTATATTCATCTAAGTACTAGAACAGGTGAGTATTTTATTTAACGCATAGCATCATTACGGACATTGCTCCACAGTATATAATGATTTAAATGGTGTAAAATAAACAATGGAATTTGCTTACTATTCTTATACTGTGTTGTTTTTTGACGTAGTCTTTTTAGAGCAAGTAGGACCAGGGATCCACAACATTTCTATGGAAATTACTCGTCATCCTTTAAATAGGATGCTAGTCTATAGCAAAGTAATTTGCGCTGAAAACAAGAGACCCAGCTTCCCAATTAAGTAATATAACGTGTGAAAGGGGAAGTCTCTTTCTCTCTCTCTCTCTCTCTCTCTCTCTCTCTTCTATCTCTCTCTCTCTCTCTCTCTCTCTCTCCCTGTCGCTCTTTCCCTCCCTCTTCATTTATTTATCTACCTATCTATCTTTCTCCATCTATCAATCTCTCTATCTATCTATCTATCTTTCTATCTATTCATTTATCTATCTATCGATATAATATATATTTCTCTAGCTATCTTTCTCCATCTATCAATATATCTATCTATCTATCAATCTATCTATTTGCCTATCTATCTATCCATATATCTATCTTTATCTCTTTATCACTCTCTCTCTCTCTTCTTTGTTTTTTCATTTCACTCACTCTCTCATTATATTTGTTTAAGGACCACCATTTCGGTGATTAGTTCTCATTGCAGTCCCTCTTACTTCTTGACATAAACGTTTAAAGTTACACTTATTTTTGACATGAGTTGAATTCATTTGACCAAATGAAAAAGCGATGGTAATTGATTGTCCTCGGACTTTGAGTGATGAATATTAACTAACGTCCTACTTGCTACAAATTTAAAACAATGATGGTGACAAAAAATATCCTTTGGACAGGACTCTGATCTATCGAAAAGTACTTTTTGCTCAATGTAAGAGACCTAAATACCAATCTTGCTGCCAAAATATATAATATGTTTGTTTGTGTGTAGGAAAAATTCAATATTTAGACACACTCTCTCTATTCCTCTCTATAACGCTCTCCATATCTATCTTTCCAATTGTTATATTATCCGGTTAACCACTTAGGTGATAGTTCTCATTGAAATCACTCTACTATAACCTATAATCGTTAAAGGTTGCACGCCTTCTTTTCGCTTGTACATTGATCTAAGTACTAGAACAGGTGAGTATTTTCTTTAACGCATAGCATCATTAGGGACATTGCTCCACAGTATATAATGATTTAAATGGTGTAAAATAAACAATGGAATTTGCTTACTATTCTTATACTGTGTTGTTTTTTGACGTAGTCTTTTAGAGCAAGTAGGACCAGGGATCCACAACATTTCTATGGAAATTACTCGCCATCCTTTAAATAGGATGCTAGTCTATAGCAAAGTAATTTTGCGCTGAAAACAAGAGACCCAGCTTCCCAATTAAATAATATAACGTGTGAAAGGGGAAGTCTCTCTCTCTCTCTCTCTCTCTCTCTCTCTCTCTCTCTCTATCTCTCTCTCTCTCACTCCCTGTCGCTCTTTCCCTCACTCTTCATTTATTTATCTACCTATCTATCTTTCTCCATCTATCAATCTCTCTATCTATCTATCTTTCTATCTATTCATTTATCTATCTATCTATCGATATATATATATATATATATATATATATATATATATATATATATATATATTTCTCTAGCTATCTTTCTCCATCTATCAATATATCTATCTATCTATCAATCTATATATTTGTCTATCTATCTATCCATATATCTATCTTTATCTCTTTATCACTCTCTCTCTCTTCTTTGTTTTTTCATTTTCATTCACTCTCTCATTATATTCGTTTAAGGACCACCATTTCAGTGATTAGTTCTCATTGCAGTCCCTCTTACTTCTTGACATAAACGTTTAAAGTTACACTTATTTTTGACATGAGTTGAATTCATTTGACCAAATGAAAAAGCGATGGTAATTGATTGTCCTCGGACTTTGAGTGATGAATATTAACTAACGTCCTCCTTGCTACAAATTTAAATCAATGATGGTGACAAAAAATATCCTTTGGACAGGACTCTGATCTATCGAAAAGTACTTTTTGCTCAATGTAAGAGACCTAAATACCAATCTTGCTGCCAAAATATATAATATGTTTGTGTGTAGGAAAAATTCAATATTTAGACACACTCTCTCTATTCCTCTCTATAACCCTCTCCATATCTATCTTTCCAATTGTTATATTATCCGGTTCGCCACTTAGGTGATAGTTCTCATTGAAATCACTCTACTATAACCTATAATCGTTAAAGGTTGCACGCCTTCTTTTCGCTTGGACATTGATCTAAGTACTAGAACAGGTGAGTATTTTCTTTAAGGCATAGCATCATTAGGACATTGCTCCACAGTATATAATGATTTAAATGGTGTAAAATAAACAATGGAATTTGCTTACTATTTTTATACTGTGTTGTTTTTTTGACGTAGTCTTTTAGAGCAAGTAGGACCAGGGATCCACAACATTTCTATGGAAATTACTCGCCATCCTTTAAATAGGATGCTAGTCTATAGCAAAGTAATTTGCGGTGAAAACAAGAGACCCAGCTTCCCAATTAAATAATATAACGTGTGAAAGGGGAAGTGTCTCTCTCCCTCTCTCTCTCTCTCTCTCTCTCTCTATCTATCTATCTATCTCTCTCTCTCTCACTCCCTGTCGCTCTTTCCCTCACTCTTCATTTATTTATCTACCTATCTATCTTTCTCCATCTATCAATCTCTCTATCTATCTATCTTCCTATCTATTCATTTATCTATCTATCTATCGATATCTATATATTTCTCTAGCTATCTTTCTCCATCTATCAATATATCTATCTATCTATCTATCAATCTATCTATTTGCCTATCTATCTATCCATATATCTATCTTTATCTCTTTATCACTCACTCTCTCTCTTCTTTGTTTTTTCATTTTCACTCACTCTCTCATTATATTCGTTTAAGGACCACCATTTCGGTGATTAGTTCTCATTGCAGTCCCTCTTACTTCTTGACATAAACGTTTAAAGTTACACTTATTTTTGACATGAGTTGAATTCATTTGACCAAATGAAAAAGCGATGGTAATTGATTGTCCTCGGACGTTGAGTGATGAATATTAACTAACGTCCTCCTTGCTACAAAATTAAAACAATGATGGTGACAAAAAATATCCTTTGGACAGGACTCTGATCTATCGAAAAGTACTTTTTGCTCAATGTAAGAGACCTAAATACCAATCTTGCTGCCAAAATATATAATATGTTTGTGTGTAGGAAAAATTCAATATTTAGACACACTCTCTCTATTCCTCTCTATAACCCTCTCCATATCTATCTTTCCAATTGTTATATTATCCGGTTCGCCACTTAGGTGATTAGTTCTCATAGAAATCACTCTACTATAACCTATACTCGTTAAAGGTTGCACGTATTCTTTTCGCTTGTACATTCATCTAAGTACTAGAACGGGTGAGTATTTTATTTAATGCATAGCATCATTAGGGACACTGCGTCACAGTATATAATGATTTAAATGGTGTAAAAATGACAATGGAATTTGCTTACTATTTTATACTGTGTTGTTTTTTTCACGTAGTCTTTTAGAGCAAGTAGGACCAGGGATCCACAATATTTCTATCGTAAATTACTCGCTATCCTTTAAATAGGATGCTAGTTTATAGCAAAGTAATTTCCGCTGAAAACAAGAGACCCGGCTACCCAATTAAATAATATAACGTGTGAAAGGGGAAGTCTCTCTCTCTCTCTCTCTCTCTCTCTCTCTCTCTCTCTCCTCTCTCTCTCACTCCCTGTCGCTCTTTCCCTCACTCTTCATTTATTTCTCTACCTCTCTATTTTTCTCCATCTATCAATCTCTCTATCTATCTATCTTTCTATCTATTTATCTATATATATATATATATATATATATATATATATAATATATATATATATATAATTTCTCTATCTATTTTTCTCCATCTATCAATATATCTATCTATCTATCAATCTATCTATTTGTCTATCTATCTATCCATATATCTATCTATATCTCTTTCTCACTCTCTCTCTCTCTCTCTCTCTCTTCTTTTTTTTCATTTTCACTCACTTTCTCATTATATTCGTTGAAGGACCACCGTTTAGGTGATTAGTTCTCATTACAGTCCCTCTTACTTCTTAACATAAACGTTTAAGGTTACACTTATTTTTGACATGAGTTGAATTCATTTGACGAAATGAAAAAGCGATGGTAATTGATTATCGTCGGACTTTGAGTGATTAATATTCACTAACGTCCTCCTTGCTACAAAATTAAAACAATGATGGTGACAAAAAATATCCTTTGGACAGGACTCTGATCTATCGAAAAGTACTTTCTGCTCAATGTAAGAACACATATTTACCAATCACGGTGCCAAAATATAAATTTTTGT
>NW_027622812.1:0-7500 GCF_034508935.2 Berghia stephanieae
CGACAGTACGATTTTCTCTATAAGTGCTAATATCTTTTTTTTTTTTAATTAATAGTAAAAATAAAATTCGTAACGTCAAAGAGTAGAACCAATTAAAAAGAATATAAAAGACTTATTTCATTCCTCGAAAAATTCAGATTTTATTCCGTTTCAAATGCCGAATTAAAAAAAAAAAAAACTTTTTATTTTTCGCATCAACGACAAAACAAAACTAGGCCGTCTATCAGTTAGCTGTAATATTATCATGTCACCTACACGCTCCGTTTGACGTGGATGTATTCACTGCCTGGCGACTGTGCCGCAGCCAGTGAGAGAGGGTTGCGAAGTTCGTGCGAGTCGTCAAACACACACCGAGTCAGTAAATAATGCACGCACAGAAGTGTGTTGGAGCTTCTCGGACCGGAAAGTCTCTCTCTTTTTTGCTACCGACACATTGCATTTCTCCTTGTCTTATTTCTTTTTCCCTATGATTTATTGGTTCCGTCTGGATGTGAGACGGAAAAATAATAATGCGAAATAATTATTCGAAATATCTGTTCTTCTGCGAAAGCTCTCACACAACCGCACCGCTTCCTCTTCTTCCTCTTCGTCTTCTTCTTCTTTTATAAGAATTGATCCAAATGAACGAAAGAATCAGCGTAAACATTTAACACAAACAGGAGCGAAGATACGCAGCTTCCCGTGTCAAGCACTAGATACACATCCTTCAAAAGGTTAGGAATTGTTCTTCCTTTCATTTTACAACTAACTCAGAATTGGGATTTTTTTTGGTACCATAAAATAAGGACCTCATTATAAATAAGTAGGGGAAAGTGACATGATTTTACTAGTCAATTGACGTATCATATATGTGTTGTGTTTTTCAATTAATCCATGTTATTGTCCTGTTGTGTCTATTTTCATGTGTTCAAAAAGTTCCGACAACTTTTTCACCAACCATTTACAGACCTGGTTTGGTGTTAGCTTTTATATAAATTTTTGTATAGCGTGTCCTTTTTTTTCTACATGTGCGACAAGATACACTTTTTAGGGACATAGAACACATTTTTCGTCCTGGGAAGGTTGGCAGGTCTGATAATAGTCAAGATTAGTTCTAAGATGATGTATTCTTGTTTACCACCGAAATAATTTTCATATATGGCAGTTTCCCAATTCAGTGGATGAAAAACTATCTTCCTGACTTCATATCAAATTTTTCCCGCATACTCTTTGAAGCCTGCAGTAAGCAAATCTGTCATCTGCATTATTTGCAGCTGTATATTTGGTAAAATTAGGCAAATTTCTGTAAAAAGAAAGAAACATCGAAAACAATATAACTAAAAAAAGGTATGAAATTGAGGAATGTTGCAGCTTTGCCTGAGCCTAGACTCTAAACACCAAGGGAAGCTGCTCTCTACCAACGACGATCTTTCAAAATTTTGGGTGACATCACTGCTCATACTTACATCAAAAGTCTAAAGTCATACTTAGTCGCTTCCAACTTCCATCATGGATCGTTTCCTTTGACTAAAGACTCAAAGGACTAGTTTTCCTTTACTACAATAAGTTCAGTTATGCCTAATTTTTTTTAATTATTTTTTTTTATTATTTTGGAGTAGTAAAGGAAAACTAGGCCTTTGATGATTCTGAGAGAAAGTGTACGTTTGAGATAGTCAGTAGGCAGTAGGTGTAAAAGTTTGATAAATCTGATACTGTGAATGACTATGACTGAGTTGAATATTCGCCAGTGTAAGTGTTCTATTCCACAGTATGTGTGAGTGTGATTGTCTGAAATTTGGGTGCATAAATCGCATTGCGGTGCGGAAAATAATAAATGCAGCCTCCTTTAAGTGTAATAAGATGTCTTTTATATTTATTTTCCCACATAGCGTGTTAAGTTCGGATATTATTTTTCTGACTTTTCTTTTTCTTCTTTCTTTCTTCCTTCTTTATATATATATATATATATATATATATATATATATATATATATATATATATATATATATATATATATATATATATATAAATATGGTTGAAGATTGTGATTATCTTTTCTCTATCTCTTTTTTTTCGGCTAAGGTTTGTTGAGAACAATAAGAAAGGAGCTGCGACTACACGGATGATGGTAGGAATCGACGTTGAATTTCACAACAGGAGAGGAGAGCTAACCTGTCATCTCAAGAAAGAGGAAAGGAAGAGTTCCGCTCTTACATCTGGCCATCTGCTGTCCATCGTTTTAAAAAATTATTAGGATCAGATTAGAAATTTTTTAATGGAAAGCATCTTATTAGGGCAACTCATCGTAAACAGGCAACTGAGCTTAATGCACTCAGGATAGCTTGTATATCCTCACTGTCTACCAAAGGTTTGCTGGCTGTCCTTATAACAGTCACCAGTGTTGAGCGGTTAAAGCCATTTTGCAATAATGCAACCTTCAATGTCTATGGATTATAGTACAAGTTACATTCACGGTGATGAATAAATGCTTCCTGAGACATGGTGTCCACAAGAGCAATGTGTGAAAACTTTACAAACTAAAATAAGGAAATTTCCACTAATTGTGTTGTGTTGTGAAGAAAATTCTGTAATTCTTTTTTAGGTTAAAACTGTGTGGAGTAAAGTTTAGTGCCAAGAAAAGACAAGGCTTATCAGGCTGCAAAACAGTTTTAGAAAATTCTTAGGGGTTTGTATAGTAGTCTTTCTTTCTTTTTTTTCTTAAGCAGCCAAAAAACTTTTTAAGTCTTATTTAAATTCACTTTTTTTCAATGCTTATGTGAAGAATGTATAAACCCCATGCTGAAGATTAGAATGTTAGGACAGTTTTGTGGAGGGAGGGGGACTGTTCAATGTATATGTATATGTCCTTGTAGAGATGACTGAGAACATATTTTAAAATATTTCCTCGTATTTTGATCAGTGATGATAATCTTCCGGGATTTTGGGATTTTATTCGAAATGGTCCGCTATTTTTGCTGTGTCGTACCTTTTTCAATGAGCACTCCGGTGGCTCCGCAGTAGATGGATGACTGGGTGGGATATGACCGAAATGTGTTGCAAGCCCCGTAAAAACATTAAAAACAAAACTAGTCAGAGTCCTTGACACTCGAATGTATAGTTACAGTTTTGGGAGATGATATTTTTTTTCCTTGTAAATCATATCTCTGTTATATCTTGTATTATTTTTGTTTTTGTTTTGTTTTTTTTTTTGTGGTTATTAATGGTATCAATTTTTGGTTCCATTTACCTTTTTTTCCACTTTCGTGTATATTGTCCTCAAATTTATGATTTATTGGCGAAAGCCTAAGATCAAATAAACTTTGATATTTTAAAAAAATATTTTTAACATATGATTTGTAAACATTTGAGTGTATTCCTCTTAGTAGGGACCTGTGCTGGTGTCTGGGTGAGACTTTCAGGTGTTCTCAAAACTAATTACACTGATGTTGTGCTCTTGGAATCTACATGTGTTCCCTATTTGAGCGATTTCCACTATGTCTTTTTCCTTTAGTCTTTGTAATTGTACATCTAGAATATTTTTACTGTCCAATTTTCTTCCTTTTTACTGGTGCTGACATGACCTAAATGTGTTGCAAGTGCCGTAAAACCCATAAAATAAACAAACCAATTTAGCCTACTATGGCTGGATATGACAGTCCATTGTCGAGTACTTTACTCCTTCAAATGCCAATTTTGGTTAGCCATTCTCTATAGTGACTTTTTTTCTGGTCTCAAGAATGTCATTATTGAGATGTTGTACTATATATATATATATATATATATATATATATATATATATATATATATATATATATATATATATATATATTGAGATGCACCATCTTTCGTAACGGTGATGTACAAACATATACGCATATACGAGCACCCCCCCCCACACACACACAAACACACCCACACACACATACATAAACACAACAGGTTTTTAAAAGGAAAACATGTACACATCCGATGACGTCAGCGATGTCCCAAATAAAAAATGTACACATCCGATGACGTCTGGGATGACCCAAATAAACAATGTACACATCCGATGACGTCTGGGATGACCCAAATAAACAATGTACACATCCGATGACGTCTGGGATGACCCAAATAAACAATGTACACATCCGATGACGTCTGGGATGACCCAAATAAACAATGTACACATCCGATGACGTCTGGGATGACCCAAATAAACAATGTACACATCCGATGACGTCTGGGATGACCCGAATAAACAATGTACACATCCGATGACGTCTGGGATGAGCCAAATAAACAATGTACACATCCGATGACGTCTGGGATGACCCAAATAAACAATGTAGACGCTAGTTTGAATGATTATCTAGCCAGTTAACTGTTGAACTGTAGCAAGACACGTATTTAAAATGTAGGCAGAAAACTTGTCCAAATTCAAATATCGATCGATTTGAATGACCCTCATTCTGGCAAAAACTTTCAAACTTGGGACCTTGCGAGTTAACTTGTTAATTTAATAAATAATTCAGTCGAATGTACGCCATGTAAAGGCTCAACTCAGTGAAATATCCATGCTCTAAACCCTTTACCACGTCTGGTTTCATAGTCTAAATGGGAGGTATAAGGTATAACACTCTGTTTCTGATATTAATATGTAGTCTGTAGATCGAGGGTTCGAGGCTCATTGTGAGCTGTTGTCACACCGACACTTTCCATCTCTTTTCCATCCTCTCTCTCGTTCCCTTCCCCCCTCTCTCACTCTCTTTCTCTCTCTCTCTCTCTCTCTCTTTCGCTCTCTCTCTCTCTCTCTCTCTCTCTCTCTCTCTTATATATATATATATATATATATATATATATATATATATATATATATATTTGTTATTTACACAATGAAGGACAGTAGAAGGCTAGGCATAAAATATGGCCAACTAACCTCAAATCCTCTTCACCCCCTTCCTTTGGATATAATCAGATTTTAAGTAACTCAATAAATCAGACGCTTCCTAGTTACTCCTTTCCATCTAGAGTAGTGTACTCATTTCACAGCTTCGTAAAATGCCTGTCAGTAAAATGCGGATTCAGCTGTATCAAAAGCACCCCTGCTTATCTCGATGATCTTGTCGAACCATACGTTCCGCCCCGTACATTGAGATCAGGTGATCATCAGGTGCCAAAAAAGGGTTAAAAAAACTTTCTGACAGATCGTTTAGTCACTTTGCACAGTCTGTCTGGAAAAATCTGCCCTTTTCTCTTCTTGACGTCCCTACTGAACTCGCTTTCAGGAAACTTATTTATAACAAACTTATTAAACCGGAACCACTTCAACAGAAACCAACAGCCAACAAATCAACTCAGTCCTGACGATGGCTAATTAGGCCTGAAACATTAATGTAGACTGTCTCAAACATTGTGGTAAATATTAAAATAATAATTCGCTCCATTACTACATGTCGAGCACTTTTCGTACCATATTTGTATCAAACACGATTCAATCATTATCTCATGCGTGGCACTTTGCGGTTTTTTTCCTCGTATTAAATGTTATGCTTACTATGATATGCCATAGAAACAATATGCCACATGAATTTGTTTATTGGTTGTGTCTAGTATCTCAGATATGCAGTCTTGTATGTTAAAATGATACTCATACTTGAATTTTGTCATGTTTTTTTATCCACGATTATTTCTGTTGATTCCAGTTGTTTGACCTGAATAAAATTATGATGATAGCTCTATCATTCCTTATTTTCTTTGATGTTTCATTTTTCTTTCAACACTTTCACAATGTCATCAATGGCCATATGGACAGATCACTTGCTGTGTTTTTTATCCTCCTATATGTTTTCTATGTTGCTTTATATATTTGTCTTGGAATGGGATTACTTGGTTTTGTGCAGGAATCATTGGCTGTGACTAACAGTGTTAGTGAAACAGTAAAGTGCATAGTCTGGGTGGGGATCCTGACCTCCCATAGTGGGCAGGGAGGTACAGGCTGTGTCTTCTATCCCCCATACCCGTTTTCCAATTGTTTCCTGTCATTCTCTTAGAATGAGATTGCTTAGTTTTGTCCTGATCTTTGCCGGAGTTCCTTGGTTGGGAGGGAAACAGTCGAATGTATAGTTATAATTTTGGGAGATGATATTTTTTTCCTTGTAAATCATCTCTCTGTTATGCATTATATTATTTTTAGTTTACATATTATATTATATGATTTTTTTATTGAGCATTTATATAGCGCAATATCCACTTAACGTGCCCAATGCGCTTTACAAGGGGTCCCTGGTCAACAGCAACATTTAACAGGTAGGACGAGACGTGACGCCTGTTAGGCGATATTACAATTTTTTGACAAAGACAACGCTGTTAACGGCCAGGTCCTCATTTTACGCCTGAGTACGTGAGAGAATGCGAGTAAAGAGTCTTTTCCAAGGACTCAACTATGCGCCGAGCGAGGCTCGAACCCAGGACCTTCCGATCCGAAAGCGAGTGTCATACCACTAGACCACATAGCCGCACATAAATGATGAATTCCTCTTTATGGGGACCTGTGCTGTGTTTGGATGAGACTTAAAATACTTATGTGATCTCAAACTAAATACATTGATGATAGTGTGCTCTTGGAATCTAGATTTGTTCCGTTTTGAACCATTCCCTTGTCTTGCTTTTTCTTCCTCTTTACTGGCCCCGAAATGGCATAAACGTCTTGCAAACGCCGTACCACCCTTACTGAATCATACATTGCGATGGTCAATCGCCTTTGCCTTCTTTAACTTATTGCCTGACACTTCCTTAAAAACTTAAAATGACCTGGTATTACACGATTATCAAAAGAAAGTGAGTTGTTAGTCGTGCTCAAGGAAACAAACTTTGCCGTGAACCATGTGTGAGTTACTTAGAGTCTGTTTCTGGGCCCGTTTTCATGAGCGTGGACTTGATTTATTTACTCACAAGTCTAGCAAAAGACTAGCTAATCTTAAGCCTAAGCGAAGCAAGTGACCAACAAAATCGGATTTCATGAACAGAAAAGTTGGAAAAGGGAGAGGGGTCGCGGGGGGGGAGATATATAGATAGAAAAAAAACTCCCTTTATTCATTCCATAGGAGAAATTGTCTTCGGGATCTACTCCAAGGGAAGTCTGGAATAACCCAGGCGTCAGCCGCAGAGCAGCTCCGCAAATTGAGCTAGGGCGATGTGCCATGTTCAGGCCCACACGCGCTCAGGGGTGGGTGATCGAACTCGGTACATTTCGGGTACGAAGCAAATACCTTATCTCTGAGCCACGCTGTACACTATTGTATATCAGGGATTCACTCCAAATCTTTACCTCTAACACCTATACAAATACCGTATCTCTGAGCCACGCTGTACACAATTGTATATCAGGGATTCACTCCAAATCTTTACCTCTAACACCTATACAAATACCGTATCTCTGAGCCATGCTGTACACTATTGTATATCAGGGATTCACTCCAAATCTTTACCTCTAACACCTATACAAATACCGTATCTCTGAGCCACGCTGTACACAATTGT